>NC_141007.1:54421899-54648466 GCF_052327205.1 Somniosus microcephalus | reverse complement strand
GGACCTGCGACCAGGAAAAGCTTGCGGGACAGACGGCATACTAAACGAGATGATTAAACACGCAGACGGCAAAATGAAACTAGCTATCCTAAAACTCTTCAACTTGGTCCTGAGTGTCGGTTATTTCCCTGACATCTGGAACAAAGGTCTCATAACACCCATATACAAAATTGGGTACAAAATCGACCCAAACAACTATCGAGGCATCTGTGTAAACAGTAACCTGGGGAAGGTATTCTGTAGCATCATAAACAAAAGACTTATAAACTTCCTTGAGGAGCACAATGTCTTGAGTAAAAGCCAAATTGGATTCCTGCCAAACTATAGAACATCCGATCATATCTTCACCCTACAGACCCTAATTGACAAACACGTTCACCATAACAAAAGCAAAATCTACGCATGCTTTGTAGATTTCCAGAAGGCTTTCGACTCCATCTGGCATGACGGTTTATTCCTGAAACTTATCGAAAGCGGGGTAGGAGGGAAAACATATGATGTAATTAAATCAATGTATACAAACAATAAATGTGCAGTTAAAATTGGAGACAAACAAACAAAATACTTCCCACAGGGGCGGGGGGTGACGCAGGGCTCGCCAATCTCACCGACACTCTTTAATATTTACATTAATGGATTGGCAAAACTACTTGAACAATCTACAGCACCTGGCCTCACCCTATATGAATCCAAGGTTAAATTCCTCCTCTATGCAGACGACCTGGTTCTGCTGTCACCAACTAAGGAGGGTCTACAGCAGAACCTGGACCTGCTGGAGTCGTACTGCCAGACTTGGGCCCTGACAATAAATCCCCAAAAAACCAAAGTCCTTGTGTTCCAGCAAAGATCCAAACATCAGGGACCCAAAATAAATTTCACAGTAGGAACAACCAAAATTGAACAAACCACTCAGTACACATACTTGGGCTTAAAAATCAGTTCTACGGGAAACTTCAAACTGGCTGTGAATGAACTGAAAGAGAAAGCAAGAAGGGCTTTCTATGCCATCAAAAAATCAATCCAAATAGAAATCCCAATTAGCATTTGGCTCAAAATTTTCAATCAGTAATTGAACCAATTGCACTCTATGGCAGTGAGGTATGGGGACCGCTAACACAACAAGAATTTGCAAAATGGGACAAACACCCAATTGAGATCCTACATGCAGAATTCTGTAAAAGTATCCTCCGGACTCAAAGGAAAACAGTAAACAATGCATGCAGGGCGGAACTAGGCCAATATCCATTAATAATCACTATCCAAAAAAGAGCCACCAAATTTTGGAATCACCTACAAATGAGCAACCCCCAATGCTATCACTACGACGCCCTGAAATGCCAAGAGCTGACCATAAAGAAAAATACCCTCAGTCAACTAGTCCTGGGACTCAGTGAAGTAACTACTAACAATACTAACAATAACCAGTCCCAGGACAGTGACAGGGTAACACAAAGAATTCGACCCAACACAATCGTCGCTAAGCAAAAGGAAAAATATCTGACATATTGGGCAGAAACAACAAAAACCCAAAGCAAACTCAATTGCTACTTGGCCCTAAACAGACAATACAACATAGCTGATTACCTGACCATGGTAAAGGATAACAAACTGAGAAGAACCTTGACAAGGTACAGACTTAGCGAACATAGCCTAGCGATCGAAAAAGGCAGACACAGGCAAACCAGGCTGCCAAGAGAAGACAGGATATGCTCTCACTGCAGTCTGGGAGTAGTTGAGACAGAGATGCACTTCCTCACAGCCTGTGGAAAATATCAGGACATCAGGGAGAATTTCTACCAAAAATTCTCCCAAATATGCCCTGAATTCAGAAATCTGAATGACAACCAAAAGCTCCCTTTCCTACTGGGGGAGGAGAGAAGCTGTGTAACACTGGCGGCACACTATGTTACAGCTTGCCATGAACAGAGGGACAACCAGTAAACTAAGACAAGAATATATACAAACAAGGCGAATGTATATTTATAAACTGTATGAATAGAACCGCGTTTATGTGTTCAACCATAAATATATTTTGATGCTTTGGCAACATAAGATGTACCTTATCATGCAATAAAGCGATTTGAATTGTGAATTGTGAATTGTGTGTGTGTGGGGGGTGAGGTGTGTGTGTGTGTGGGGGGGTGAGGTGTGTGTGTGTGCGGGGGTGAGGTGTGTGTGTGTGGGGGGGTGAGGTGTGTGTGTGTGGGGGGGTGAGGTGTGTGTGTGTGGGGGGGGTGAGGTGTGTGTGTGGGGGGGGTGAGGTGTGTGTGTGGGGGGGGTGAGGTGTGTGTGTGGGGGGGTGAGGTGTGTGTGTGTGGGGGGGTGAGGTGTGTGTGTGTGGGGGGGTGAGGTGTGTGTGTGTAGGGGGTGAGGTGTGTGTGTGTAGGGGGGTGAGGTGTGTGTGTGTGGGGGGGTGAGGTGTGTGTGTGGGGGGGGTGAGGTGTGTGTGTGTGGGGGGGTGAGGTGTGTGTGTGTGGGGGGGGTGAGGGTGTGTGTGTGGGGGGGTGAGGTGTGTGTGTGTGGGGTGGTGAGGTGTGTGTGTGTGGGGGGGTGGGTGGTGTGTGTGTGGGGGGGTGAGGTGTGTGTGTGGGGGGTGAGGTGTGTGTGTGTGGGGGGGTGAGGTGTGTGTGTGTGTGGGGGGGTGAGGTGTGTGTGTGTGGGGGGGTGAGGTGTGTGTGTGTGGGGGGGGTGAGGTGTGTGTGTGGGGGGGTGAGGTGTGTGTGTGTGTGGGGGGGTGAGGTGTGTGTGTGTGGGGGGGGTGAGGTGTGTGTGTGGGGGGGGGTGTGAGGTGTGTGTGTGGGGGGGTGAGGTGTGTGTATGGGGGGTGAGGTGTGTGTGTGTGGGCGGGTGGGGGTGTGTGTGTGGGGGGGTGAGGTGTGTGTGTGGGGGGGTGAGGTGTGTGTGTGGGGGGGGTGAGGTGTGTGTGTGGGGGGGTGTGAGGTGTGTGTGTGGGGGGGTGTGAGGTGTGTGTGTGGGGGGTGAGGTGTGTGTATGGGGGGGTGAGGTGTGTGTGTGTGGGCGGGTGGGGTGTGTGTGTGGGGGGGTGAGGTGTGTGTGTGGGGGGCGGTGGGGTGTGTGTGTGGGGGGGGGGTGAGGTGTGTAGTGTATGTAACCGTTCCACCTTTAAGAGAACTATTTTAAGAGTTGCACTACTTTATCTTGGCTGCTGTATACTGTAATACCGGCGGTGACCACACCGGTATATAAGTGCTGTGTAATGATTTATTGGGCAGTTCCGCCCTGACGTTCAACCAGTAAAGTCCTGTTAAAGTTTACTCTTGTGGTCTGTGTAGTAATTCGCAATATAACACACAGACCTAACAGTGGCGATGAGTTCGATCTTACCCTGCGGCAGAGATACATCCAAGGCAGTTAACGGGCGTCGAGAAGGGGCATCCGCCCTCGTCATTCTGCTGAGAGAAGACTCGAGTCTGCAGAGCAAAGGAAGAAGGAAGAATTCTGACACGAAGCCTTCCATCAGCAACAGGCAGTGACCGTCCCTTCTATCACGGTGGTGGGTGAGCCGATCAGCGACGAAAAGCAAGTCGGCCACGTTGACTGTGAGTAGGGGAGAAAATGAAAAAAAAAAAAAAAAAATTCGTTGTTGTTTCTCAAAAAGATTGCGAAGATGCCTAAGCGTGGTAACATCAACGATTTCGATCCCGATGTGGAAGATTGGGCCACGTATGTAGAACGCATAGAGATATATTGTAAGGCAAATAAAATATCAAATGATGATAAAGCACTAACCTTACTAAACTCAATGGGTGCGAAGACATACGGGCTATTGAAGCATCTTCTATCACCAGCTAAACCGACGGATCAGACTTTCGCTAATATTGTTGCTGTCCTGAAGGATCATTTGAACCCCACGCCGCTGATGTTAGCGGAACGATTTAAATTTTATGCGAGAACGCAACTGAAAGAGGAAAGCAACGCGGAGTACTTGGTTGAACTGCGTAGACTAGCGAAATACTGTCAGTTTGGGGAAAATCTGACAGAGGCACTGAGAGACAAGTTCGTGTGTGGGTTGTCGAAGGAAGGAACACAAAAGCGACTGCTCGAAGAGAACGATCTTACACTTGATAAGGCTGTCCTTATTGCAGCATTGCACGAAGCCGCAGCGAGAGGCACTGCGGAAATGCAGCTGAAGGCAGCGGTACTCAGCGTGGATCAAATGGCTTCGGGTACAACGAAATGTTATCATTGTGGGAAGACAACACACGATCAGAACCAATGCTGGTTTAAAAACCAGGAATGTAGAAAATGTGGCAAGCTTGGTCACATAGCTAAAGTATGCCGGTCAGGAAAGAAGACCAGCAACAAAAAAAAGTCACCGCAGGAAAAGTACAGCAAGGTACACAAGGTGGCTGAGAAGAGTTCGGATGAACAGAATTCGGATTCAGACTCCAACAGCAAGGAACTGGGTAGTCTGAGAATTCACAATGTGAGTAAGGAAGCTGACCGACAAACTATCTGGGTCGCACTGCAGATAGCAGGAGTCCACGTGAAGATGGACTTGGACACCGGATCGGCGTTGACGGTCATGAATAAACAAGATTACAAAAAGTTATTCACACATATTCCCCTACGGGATACGAAGATAGTATTGCAAACATACACGGGGCAAAGAGTATACCCCATCGGAAAGATAAAAGTCAAGGTGAGACACAAGGGCAAAGAACACCAAGGAATGGACTTATATGTACTACCTGAGGGAGGTCCACCACTTCTGGGACGGGAGTGGATCAGGAAAATCAATATGGACTGGCACTCCCTAAAAGCAATAACGGTAGATTCCGGAAAGAAAAATGTCAAACCTGCACGATTGTCCAGAATATTGAATGAGGACATATGCAACAGTGACCGTGACAAAGCAGAGAGTGAGAACTCGGTGAAGACAATCAGCTCAGACTCTGGAACTAATGATGGTAAGACCAGCCCATGTGCAAAAGACAAGTCTAAAATGGACTTGCAGACTAATGATGGAAAAACGAAGGAGTGCATAAATGCTTCAGAAGAGAACAAAATATCAGAACAGATTTCCACTGAACAACAACAACATAGTTTGACAGAGAATTCTGAGTCTGTCCAGTCTACAGACATGCACAATTCTGAGGAACACCGGGCTCGAACTCAACTTAATTTCAAACTACAACAGCAATTGGAACAAATGATTCGCCGTTTTGAGCAAGAGATGAATGCGAAGAAAAAGTTCTTTGACACAGAGTGGGAGAATCTGGAAAGACAGCTGAAGCAGCTGATTGAGAAAATGGAGCAGGAACACACAAACCGTCTGCGCGAGGAGGCCAAACGAATCAAAGCTGAGCAAGAAAGGGAATATGTCGAATTCATCGATCAGTTGAAAGCTAAGAAGAAAGAGCACCCTTTTGTGAGCAGTGTCAGCAGTAATAAGCCACTCAGGGAATTGGGGACAGAGGCAAAAACTGAAGATGCTGCAGAGATCAAGTTTGTTGCTGAAAGCGCTACTTCCAGAGCTTTGCTTTGAATTAAAGAATTGCCAGTTAAAATTGTGAAACCCTTGAGAGAGAAGATTGACATGGAGAAACATCGTGTCATTTTCGAATGCAAGGTTTCCAGGTCAAATGCTGCTGTCAAGTGGTATTACAAAGACAAAGAGATTCATCCCAGTAATAAATATGAGATTGTGAGTGAAGATGTGTACAGGAAGCTCATTATTAATAATGTCGCTTTTGAAGATGAAGGCAACTACATGTGCGACGCCATAGATGACCAAAGCACAGCAAAGTTATATGTAGAAGAGCAATCAATTGCCATCATTAAACCCATATGTGATGTGGAAGTGTTAGAGCCAAGTGACGCCATTTTTGAGTGTGAGCTTTCAGTTGCTGACGTGAAGTCTCCAAAATGGATACTAAATGGTGAAATTCTTCATGCTTCTGAAGATGTGGACATTGAACATCGTGGCACTATTCATCGTCTCACTCTGAAAAAAACAACTTGTAAGATGACCGGCTTGCTGCAGTTTATTGCAGGGAAATCAAAATCTGAGGCAAGGCTGACTATTAAAGAGCCTCCGTCAAAGGTAGTCAAAGAACTACAGAACATTACAGTGGAAGAGAAGCACCCTGCTACTTTGAACTGTGAGTTTACACTTACTCCTAAGATGGTCAGATGGTACAAAGACCAGAGCTTAATCGAATCTTCTGACCGTTACAAATTTAAACAAAATAAGAATGTGATAGAACTTACCATTACAAATCTCACCCCCAAAGACTCTGGTGAATATAGCTGCAAATCAAGTAATGCACAGACCGCAGCCACACTCACGGTTGGAGCTCCAAAAATAGAAATAATAAACCATTTGGAGGACGTAGATACTGAGGAGGACAGCAATCTAGTATATTCATGTGAGTTGTCCCGTGATGATGAAGATGATGACTCATCTGAACCATTATCACCCCTTCCAGGTCACGCACGTGGTCCCTCTGAACTGAGCCAAATCAGTCTGGAAGTAGGAAAACTTCCGAAGGTACTTGAGCCTTTAGAAGTCAGCAAGGCTGGTTCTGAAGTTACGAAAGTTCAAGCTGTTAAGTCCAGTGAAGGACTATTGGATGAGTCACCCCAGCAACGTGAACCTACTACACCACCGAGGACTACTACACCACCGAGGCGTTATCCGGACCGAGTCAGGAAGCGCAGGTGGCGCCTCCGCAGAGACTGAATCCGTGAACTGTTTTCCGCAGAGACTGAATCTGTGAACTGCTTCCCGCAGAGACTGAATCGGTGAACTGTTTTTACATGAAGTATGTTATGATGTTATGTTTAATGGGGAATAGGTATATTGTAAGCTAAAAAGGGAGGATTGTAGTGTATGTAACCATTCCACCTTTAAGAGAACTATTGTATGTAACCGTTCCACCTTTAAGAGAACTATTTTAAGAGTTGCACTACTTTATCTTGGCTGCTGTATACTGTAATACCGGCGGTGACCACACCGGTATATAAGTGCTGTGTAATGATTTATTGGGCAGTTCCGCCCTGACGTTCAACCAGTAAAGTCCTGTTAAAGTTTACTCTTGTGGTCTGTGTAGTAATTCGCAATATAACACACAGACTTAACAAGGTGTGTGTGTGTGGGGGGGTGGGGTGTGTGTGGGGGGGGTGAGGTGTGTGTGTGGGGGGGGTGGGGTGTGTGTGTGGGGGGGGGTGGGGTGTGTGTGTGTGTGTGGGGGTGGGGTGTGTGTGGGGGGGGTGAGGTGTGTGTGGGGGGGGTGGGGTGTGTGTGTGGCAGGGGTGAGGTGTGTGTGTGGGGGGGTGGGGTGTGTGTGTGGGGGGGTGAGGTGTGTGTGTGGGGGGGTGATGTATGTGTGTGTGGCGGGGGTGGGGTGTGTGTGTGTGGTGGGGGGTGAGGTGTGTGTGTAGGGGGGGTGAGGTGTGTGTGTGGGGGGGGTGAGGTGTGTGTGTGGGGGGGGTGAGGTGTGTGTGTGGGGGGGTGAGGTGTGTGTGTGGGGGGGTGAGGTGTGTGTGTGGGGGGGGGTGAGGTGTGTGTGTGTGGGGGGGTGAGGTGTGTGTGGGGGGGGTGAGGTGTGTGTGTGTGGGGGGGGTGGGGTGTGTGTGTGGGGGGGGTGGTGTGTGTGTGTGGGGGGGTGGGGGTGTGTGTGTGGGGGGGTGGGGGGGTGAGGTGTGTGTGTGGGGGGGTGAGGTGTGTGTGTGTGGGGGGGTGAGGTGTGTGTGTGTGGGGGGGTGAGGTGTGTGTGTGTGTGGGGGGGTGAGGTGTGTGTGTGGGGGGGGTGAGGTGTGTGTGTGGGGGGGTGGTGTGTGTGTGTGGGGGGGGGTGGGGTGTGTGTGTGGGGGGGTGGAGTGTGTGTGTGTGTGTGGGGGGTGTGAAGTGTGTGTGTGGGGGGGCTGAGGTGTGTGTGTGGGGGGTGTGGTGTGTGTGTGGGGTGGGTGAGGTGGTGTGTGTGTGGGGTGTGGGTGTGTGTGTGGGGGGGTGAGGTGTGTGTGTGGGGGGGTGTGGGGTGTGTGTGTGGGGGGGTGGGTGTGGGGTGTGTGTGGGGGGGGTGGGTGTGTGTGTGTGTGGGGGGTGTGGGGTGTGTGTGGGGGGTGGGTGGGTGTGTGTGTGGGGGGGGGTGGGGTGTGTGTGTGGGGGGGTGGGTGTGTGTGTGGGGGGGGGTGGGTGTGTGTGTGTGGGGGTGGGGTGTGTGTGTGGGGGTGGTGTGGTGTGTGTGTGGGGGGGTGGTGGGTGTGTGTGGTGTGTTGGGGGGGGTGAGGTGTGTGTGTGTGGGGGGTGGGTGTGTGTGTGGGGGGGTGGGGTGTGTGTGTGGGGGGGTGTGGTGTGTGTGTGGGGGGGTGGGGTGTGTGTGTGTGGGGGGTGGGGTGTGTGTGTGGTGTGTGGGGGGGTGAGGTGTGTGTGTGGGGGGGTGGGTGTGTGTGTGGGGGGGTGAGGTGTGTGTGTGGGGGGGGTGAGGTGTGTGTGTGTGGGGGGGGTGAGGTGTGTGTGTGGGGGGGTGGGTGTGTGTGGGGGGGTGGGTGTGTGTGTGTGGGGGGGTGTGGGTGTGTGTGTGGGTGGGTGTGGGTGTGTGGGGGGTGAGGTGTGTGTGTGTGGGGGGTGGGTGTGTGTGTGGGGGGGGGTGAGGTGTGTGTGTGGGGGGGGTGGGTGTGTGTGTGTGGGGGGGTGGGTGTGTGTGTGTGGGGGGGTGAGGTGTGTGTGTGTGGGGGGGTGGGGTGTGTGTGTGGGGGGGTGAGGTGGTGTGTGTGTGGGGGGGGTGAGGTGTGTGTGTGGGGGGGTGGGGGTGTGGGTGTGTGGGGGGTGTGGGGGTGTGTGTGGGGGGGGTGTGGGTGTGTGTGGGGGGGTGTGGGGTGTGGGTGTGGGGGGGGTGTGGGGTGTGTGTCGGGGGGTGTGGGGTGTGTGTGGGGGGGGTGAGGTGTGTGTGTGGGGGGGTGAGGTGTGTGTGGGGGGGGTGAGGTGTGTGTTGGGGGGGTGGGGTGTGTGTGGGTTTGTGTGTGTGTGGGGGGGTGTGGGGTGTGTGTGGGGGGGTGTGGGGTGTGTGTTGGGGGGGTGAGGTGTGTGTGTGTGTGGGGGGGGTGTGGGGTGTGTGTGGGGGGGGTGTGGGGTGTGTGTCGGGGGGTGTGGGGTGTGTGTGGGGGGGGTGAGGTGTGTGTGTGGGGGGGTGAGGTGTGTGTCGGGGGGGTGGGGTGTGTGTGGGTTTGTGTGTGTGTGAGGTGGGTGTGGGGGTTGCGAGATGTGAGGTTGCGTGTGTAGGGAAGTTAGTTCTGTTTACCCTGTGGGCTCTTTTGCTGTCATCATCTGTCACAATCAACAGAGGAGGGCAAATCATGTAACTTGAAGTGAAATGGTTTTGTACCATGTAGTTTGAGTTGCCGGGATATCAGCATTTACTTCACTGCACACTACAAGGGAGTAGTATACAATATATATAATGCATAATACTGTATAATTTGAAAAATGATTTTCAGACCAGACTGTATCACAGAATGTATTCCTTCACATTCAGCCCTGTCCCCACAGCACTGGTTCATTCCTTTCGTTTACCTTTCTTAGGCTGCAGGTAAGCATTCCTTCCCTCCTAAAAGTCAATGCTGCTGGCTTTCCAAGGCCTCTGCCACTCCCCCCCTCCCCCTTCAATACCACTGTTACCTTTCCAAGGCCTCACAGCCACTATTACTTGGCACCATCCTGTCTCACAAACAAGAGTAGTATCGACAATCTCAAACATCAGCAGCTCCTGAAAATCGACTGATCAATTTTCATATCAGCGCCCATTGTGCTTTGATGTGCAAATATTTTGAACCTGAAAGCTCAAGAGTGGAAAATCACTCGCAAGAGACAATCTTCTTGCCTTCGATGTGCATATACCTAGAGGCTAAATGTGGCAGCATGGTCCAGTTTACTAAATTTGAAGAGTCATGCTCCAGCCAGTGGAACCAAGATCACTGATACCTTTATGTTAGGATCCTTGTACATCTGATTTGGGATTTCTTTTCTCATCAGTCAGATGCCTGACGAAACTCTAACACCCATCACTATGTTTGAGAATCTCCAAATCAACCTACTGACAAACCTGCAACCCAGCTGTACGGTTTCAGTTGTCCAATATGGAATGCACATACTCACCCCATAGGAACACATCGCACTAACCCAAGCCTGTAGAGTTTAGGTAGAGTCAAGGCTTAAGGAATGCCGAGTATGCAGAGGGACACTACTGCAGTTTAAGCAGCTAACAGTCTACCGTTTACCAGCCCAGCTTTGTGAACCATAACCACTTAATACTGTTTTACGCATTGGGATATTGGCTTGCAGGGTAATCTGGAGCAGAGTGGGAAGAATTCCAGCCCCTAGTGATAGGTCAATCCCTGCATGCTTCCCTGTGAGCGAGGCTTGCTAGTCAATGATCAATACTGCTCTCGAGTACTGTGACCTGCCTGGCTCAGGTATTGCATTATTGAGTACGCCGCAAACGGGTGGCCTTATTTTTTGATCTTCTATTCCCAGCCACATCATCTTGGAGCCACCCTTGACCCCCAAAGAGACCCTGCTTTGGTAATGAGCAGTAAGAGCTTGACATGCAAGTGCAGATTCTATGGAGAAAATGAGCTGACAGTATGGAATGCAAAGAGCTGATTTAGCCTTTTATTTGATCACGCGGTCATAATTTGACCTTTAACCATGATCAATTTCAATCATTCTCTGTCAGCCATCTCGTGGGGGCAAATTGTGACAGTGACAAAAAAAAACATGCACAGGCAAGGGTACTTGCCCAGTGCTGGTAAAGTTGTGTGCCTGTGACCACAGAGCTTTGAAGTTAGAATCGCACTGGCTCACTACCAGGACATTCGGAAGACCCTTTGCTTTTTTTTGTACGCAGAGTTGTCCTTTTCTGTCTCCTGCCCTCAAAAGTTTCCTTTGCCCTGTCTGTATAAATCATTAGTTATAGCTGCCGCTCATAATTATTTCCTTCTTCTGTTTCTCTTCGGCCTTTTGATTTTCATTTTTTCTTGTCTCTTTCATTTATTTCTTATTTCCCCGCCCCCCCCCCATCTCTGCTTCCTCTCTTTGGTTCCTGTCCATAGCTTCTCTCTCTCTACTTTCACACACGTATGCACTCTCATGCATACACACACAGTTGTAATTTATTTGGAGTTAATGAGTAAAGGCAGGGGCCAGTATTAGCTTCATTACCTTCCATTCGTCATACTCTCTCCTAATGGAGGAACCTCCATGCTGAGATTCTAATGGTTACATTAAATTAGAAACCTCTCGGTTCCTTTTTTTTTAAAAAGAAAAATCTATTTTGATGCAGGCAATTTCTCCTTTAGCTGATTAATCATAAAATGGACTCTGCCTTGCAGAACACAGTAATTCCTCTGTCAAGTTGAAATGGGGAAGAACTTGTTCTCTTTAGGAGGCAAGAAACAAACTTGTATGCTAATTACATATTTGACCAGAGCTAAATAGCATTGTCTGAATGGGGGGCAAATTAAGAAATGAAGTTAGTGAATTAAGAGGAAGCCCATTAAAGATTACCTGAGGGGAAAGTGAATGCAGTCTGTAATTTCAAGCATGCGTTGTGCCAGTAGTTGTAAATCCCACTAGAATCTAATTCACTTGACAGTAAAATTCAGCCATGTGCCTATTCACAGCTAGCTTTTCATTCTTTATCATCTTACACCTGTTTGATGTGTATTTAACTCTTTCCTCTGTTTGCTTTTGTCTAATGTCTGAAATGCAATAAACCCTTCAACACAGGTGACAACATCCTAAAAATAACATGTTTTGATAATGTTCCTGGTTTCTTACATAGTTCCACCTACAGTGTGTGCGAAGGTCCCCTGGGTACATTTACACTACAGCAGTAGTGTTGGTGCAAAGCGGTTTTGCTTCTCTCCGATACCAAACCCAGTGTCAGGGCTGACTTGACGCTGGAGCGAAGTGGCGAGAGACTCCTTACAGGGGGAAGTCTCACTCTAAAGTCAGGTCAGGCCTGAACTCCAGATTTACGTTACCGAATTTTTAGCACTCAGTGAAAAATGGAACTTGTTTTCTTTGCTACTGCTGTATGGTACATGACCCCTCGCATAAACTAACAACCGACACCTTTAGATACATGAACAAACTTCGGCCAAGTTCGTTTGAATTTTCATTTTTCCTCAGTTACACGAGAACACTTTTCTCTCCATATGGGTCACTTACATCTTCCTTTAGTGAAGGTGATAAACAATCAGACACCCTTCTTCACCAAGGCCTGATCACTGCTCCACTGTGTCCTTCCACGAGGGGTGGAAGAATGATTTGAGCGGTGGGCTCTCAGGCTAGGTACGCTACAGTGTGGGATTCTTCATAACCTTAGACGGACTCAGCACTGCTCATGGTCCTCCAGCAGGGGTGCTGAGAAAATGTAGAATGGTGATGTGAATTTGGCTTTCTTGGGGCAGTTCTAGTGAACTAGATAGTGTAGTTTTTTTTCTTTCCCCTGAGGTAAAGTACCTTCTTTCAGGATAGCACAACATTTAAGTGTTTGCCTGAAAATGGATAAGAGTTTGCCCAACTGGAGCATGCACGTTTAAAAGACAGCTGATTTTTAGGACTTCAATCTGAGATTTTCTAGGCAAGGGACAAGCGGATGACTTCATTCCATTAGCCATGTTTTGGTAAATGGATCAGATTGAGTTGGAGGAATTTGTGACGGGAAAAACTCCCCCGATAGGGATGGTCTAATAGCAAAGGTGATAAAGTACCATGCACGTGTTTTTATTTTGCTTTAATGATCTTTGTGGGAATTTTGTGCTCGTGGGCGATGAGAGATGTTAGTGTCGGGAAATGGCACATTTTCCATTTTGGGATCCTAGTATCAACAATAAAACTAGGGCCGTCATTATTGAATTAGATTCAAGGTACAGCTGCCTCTACTCTGCCCCAAATATTGTGCCTCAGCTTCAGTCTCAGAAGACAACTTCCTACTGCATGAATGTGACATTTCCATTTCCGACACCAGTTATCCTGTGGCCTCTCGAAGGGATTAACCTGCTTTGTACTCATCCCAACCTTTTTTGCTAACACTAATGAATGAGGAAAAGATTCATCTAAGATAGATTATTCATTTGGTAGCATATTTTGCTCTATTTGGTATTTCTGAGTAAAAAAAAAAGAGTAGACACAAATGTAAAGCAATGTTACCTTTTTGCTTAAACAAAAAAGGAAAATACATTCACTTAGTAGCAAAACTGAGGCAGTTTTATACTGTGGCTTCATACCCCACTCAGAACTGAATTGAGACAACTCGAATTCCTTTCATGTAGGGCTCTTACGGTAAGCAGACTTCATTCCATCAGTCTTGGCTAGACTTGAACCCAGGTCCCAGGGGCCAATGACCAGTGTGTCAATCCACTTCGCATCCATTTTTTTGTTGTTGTTTTAACTAAAACGTATCAGCAGCTTTTGCCTAAGAATGCACCGTCTTTACCAATACACAGAGGCACGTTGGTGCTCTGACTGGATCGCAGCTGGGGGATGGTGGTAGGGGGCACTGCAATCGGCCCCTGGCTATAAAGGTTCAAATCAGCCAAGGGTCCTGTTCCGAATAATTATTCAGCAACCCCTGCCGGCAGTATGCATGTCTGAACATTAGCTGAGGACAGGGTCAGGTTTGGCTGTCGCCCTTCCCTCCCCAGTCCCGACACTCGCCATCAACGTTAATGAACAATGGTTACTTGGGCATATCAGCAGAGGGGAACCTGACTCCCGAGGAACTGTACCCTAGGCGAGGACTCGGTATCTTCAAAAGAGCAGGACAATAAGGGAGACAATTGCTGAAAAAAAAGTAGTTTTCAGTGGGCGAAAAAAACTTCCCGAGACTGCAAGATGCAGATTTCACTCAGATCAGTCTCCACCACATGTCTATAACTGTGACAGTCTCTTCCTGGATATCCTCTTTCAAACAACTTGGGGATATTGCAAGTCAGATATTGAGTGAGAGGTCAGAGTGCCTAGCTGCGGGTGGTTTTGAAGCAGCCTCAGGGGCCATTGTGGCTGAAGTGGATTCCAAGGCTGACCTCGCAGGGTCTCGGTTGCATCTGGAATTCAACATCAAGCAGCACTAAGGTGTGGACATCTAGATCGGGAGTAAACTGGACAAAACTTTATATTTCTTTAAATGTCTGCCCTTCCCATATTGTATGGGTATTAAATATATCTCTTCATAACTTTGCTCTCAGTTCAATGTTTCACATAAGTTGACATTTTGTTGTTGTTGCAATTAAGACTAAAAGCTGACAAGTCCCCAGGACCTGACAGCTTCCATCCTAGGGTTCTAAAAGAGGTAGCTGCAGAGATAGTGGATGCAGTAGTTGTGATCTTCCAAAGTTCCCTAGGTTCTGGAATGGTCCCAGTGGATTGGAAGGTAGCAAATGTAACACTGCTATTCAAGCAAGGAGGGAGAGCGAAAACATGGAACTGCAGGCCAGTTAGCCTGACATCAGTTCGTCGGGAAAATGCTAAAATCCATTATTAAGGAAGTGGTAACAGGGCACTTAGAAAATCAGAATGTGATTAGGCAGAGTCAACGTGGTTTTATGAAAGGGAACTCGTGTTTGACAAAGCTATTAGAGTTTGATCTGGATGTAACTAGCAGGGTAGATAAGGGGGAACCAGTGGATGTGGTATATTTGGATTTTCAAAATGCATTCGATAAGGTGCCACATAAAAGGTTATTACACAAGATTAGGGCTCATGGGTTTGGGGGTAATATATTAGCATGCATAGAGGATTGGTTAAAGGACAGAAAACAGAGAGTAAGAATAAACAGGTCATTTTCAGGTTGGCAGGCTGTTACTAGTGGGGTACCACAAGGATCAGTGCTTGGCCCTCAGCTATTTACAATCTATATTATTGACTTCGATCAAGGGACCGAGTGCAATGTATCCAAGTTTGGTGATGACGCAAAGCTAGCTGGGAAAGTAAGTTGTGAGGAGGACAAAAGGAGTCTGCAAAGGGATATAGACAGGTTAAGTGAGCGGGCAATAAGGTGGCAGATGGAGTATAATGTGGGGAAATGTCAGGTTATTCACTTTGGTAGGAAGAATAGAAAAACAGAATATTTTTTAAATGGTGAGAAACTATTAAATGTTGGTGTTCAGAGGGATTTGGATGTCCTTGTACATGAATCACAGAAAGTTAGCAAGCAGGTACAGCAAGCAATTAGGAAGGGAAATAGCATGTTGGCCTTTATTGCAAGGGGGTCGGAGTATAAGAGTAAGGAAGTCTTGCTGCAATTGTACAGGGCCTTGGTGAGAGCACACCTGGAGTACTGGGCACAGTTTTGGTCTCCATACCGAGGAAGGATATACTTGTTTTAGAGGCGGTGCAACGAAGGTTCACTAGCTTGATCCCTGGGATGAGAGGGTTGTCCTATGAGGAGAGATCGAGTAGATTGGGCCGATACTCTCTGGAGTTTAGAAGAATGAGAAGTGATCTAATTGACACATATAAGATTCTAAGAGGGTTTGACTGAGTAGATGCTGAGAGGTTGTTTCCCACTGGCTGGAGAGTCTAGAACCAGGGATCACAGTCTCAGAATAACGGGTCGGCCATTTGAGACTGAGATGAGGAGAAATTTCTTCACTCAGAGGGTGGTGAATCTTTGGAGTTCTCTACCCCGGAGGGCTGTGGAGGCTGAGTCATTAAGAATATTCAAGGCTGAGTTTGATAGATTTTTGGACTCGAAGGGAATTCAGGGACATGGGGATCAGGTGGGAAAGTGAAGTTGAGGTCGAAGAGCCGCCATGATCTTATTGAATTGTGGAGCAGGCTCGAGGGGCTGTATGGCTACTCCTGCTCCTAATTCTTATGTTCTTCAAACAACAAGGATGCCAGGCAGTGAGGTTCTGTATGGTACACATGCTTTTATTTTTCATTCTAGCACATGCAATGCTCTTTATTAGAGCTCCTCTGGATTTCCGACTTGATGTGCATCAACGTATCTAACGATATCAAAGAAATGACAGTGGCACATTGACATGATTTGCAATTGGCAACATATTTTATTATGGGGTTGTCAGTTGATTCTAAAACACCTTAAATAGTGGTCTTTCCCTGCTACTTCCAGTACTGTACCTTATTGCCAGTGAATAATGATATCAAGTCTTATTTCACCTACAACTAACTACCACCAGTTGAAAGCATTATTTCCCCCATCCAGCCTCTCATTATGAGATTAATTTGCTCTTGATCACTCTGCCATAACCGTTAATACCAAAAGGATAATCTGAACTGACAGGGAATATGGCCATTAAATCCACCCAAACACACCACCAGTAAAAGAAAAAGAAAGACTTGCATTTATATAGCACCATTCACGACCACCTGCGTCTCAAAGCGCTTTACAGCCAATGAAGTACTTTGGAAGTGGAGTCACTGTTGTAATGTGGGAAACGCAGCAGCCAATTTGTGCACAAACAGCAAAGTGATCATGTTTTTGTTATGTTGGTTGAGGGACAAATACTGGCCAGGACACCAGGGATTACTCCCCTGCTCTTCTTCGAAATAGTGCCATGGGATCTTTTACATCCACCTGAGAGAGCAGACAGGGCCTTGGTTTTACGTCTCATCCAAAAGATGGCACTTCCGACAGCACTCCCTCAGCACTGCACTAGAGTGTCAGCCTCGTTTTATGTGTTCAAGTCCCTGGAGTGGGACTTGAACCCACAACCTTCTGACTCAGAGGCGAGTGTGCTACCCACTGAGCCACGGCTTAGCACTGTACAAGGGGAAACGGAGCCTTATCATTTGGGAAAGGCTGCTATAGTTATTTTTCATATTCCATAATGTTCCCTTTTGCAACGGTACTGTATTGTATATATTCTTACTCAAGCGTGAGGTATTGTCCATTAAATACTGTACTTACTGTTGTCCCATCTGCTTGGGTCAGAAGTGACAGGACATCCCATTTTGAACTTCCTCTCTGCTGTTTATTCTACAAACATTTCCAACTGCAAATGAGCATTGCAATCAGAAAGAAAAATGCCTTGCTGGGCTTGTGGGCATGAAAGGAGCCTTGATGAATCTCCAGGGTTTCAGTCAGGATGTATATTACATTCCTGCAAAGTGGATGGCACTTCTGATTAAATTTCTCATTCATATTCCTCCTTTACAGCTGCCAGTGTTTGCTAATAATCTTAGACCAACATCACATCGTCTCTGGGCTGTAATTCAACCATTAAACCCTACACAAAGGTCAGACAGAAGGGGGGGGTGGGGTGGGTGGAGGATGAAAAACCAATGCATTTTGTGAAACTTTTCTGCGGAACTCAATGATTTAAGGTTGCAATATCTCTTTTTGATGACCTAAGTAGGCTAATTTGTCTTTCGCAAAACATCTACATAATTAAAAGTCTTGTGTATAGTACATCGCACGCTGAATCCCTGTACAAGAGAGAGAAAAAAAATTCTTATTGGCTCAAATAAGCAACTGGACCGCACTGATTCAGTGAAATATGCATCAGCAAAGCTTCTGCAGAAATTCAACCACTTCAAAGGCTGCCAATCACATTGCACAATTTATTTTTTCACCGTGGTTCCAACTACCATTTTGGATTCTGGCACTTTCTGTGTGAGTATTCGACTCCACAGATGCAGGGTAAAACTACAAAACCCAGAATGCACTGTGACAACCTACATCATATGACAACCAGGTAGAAAAGGTTCCTCTAATTTATTTACAACAGCCGCCAACTGCATTTATATAGCGCCTTTGGATGGAGGAAAACACCTCCAAGCCCTTCACAGAAGCATAATCAGACAAAAATTGACATCGAGCCAAAGAAGGAGATATTAGGAGGGGGTGATTAAAAGCTTGGTCAAAGAGGTAGGTTTTAAGGAGGGTCTGAAAGGAGGAGCTCGAGGTAGAGGCAGAGAGGCTTAGGGAGGGAATCCTAGAGCGTAGGGTCTCGACGGCTGAAGGCACGGCCGCCAATGGTGGGGTGAAGGGAGTGGGGGATGGGTAAGAGGGCAGATTTGCATCAAGTAACTTGGACTTCACACACATGCTAAACGGAGAATGAGAATTCACTGCCAAATCGCACGATGACAACCGGGTAGAACAGTTGCAAATTCTGGTGAGGCTCGAATGGCAGAATAAAAAAATGCAAAATAAAGTTAAGAAGTGAACTAAATATTCTGAACTAAACGTGTTGTTTGGGAAGTGGTGACAGATGTTTGCACAGAAGCCAGAAGAAATGTTTCTGTGATCCTTTGATGGTGAGCTGAGATACTGCAGCCAAAGTCAGCCAGCTAGACCCATGGCAAGTGGCCTAGTTATTGAAAATTCAATAGTAGAAAAAAAACCTCTTGTGCAGTGCTACACAAACAAACAGCAGGCCATGGGGTGGCGGGGAGGAGAGAGAAAAAGGTATCTTTTAATAATCATGTAAATAACTAAGAA
Source organism: Somniosus microcephalus (assembly GCF_052327205.1). Taxonomy (NCBI): domain Eukaryota; kingdom Metazoa; phylum Chordata; class Chondrichthyes; order Squaliformes; family Somniosidae; genus Somniosus; species Somniosus microcephalus. The sequence continues at coordinate 54,630,026 of NC_141007.1, read as the reverse complement.
CTGTATTTGGGGAGAGCGGAGGGATGAATAAACAAGTATTTTCATCTTCAGTAAATGCTGCAAATCCACAGGGCTTGGATACCAGACCATAAGAGCTGCTAGACGATAAAAGACCATGGTCCATTTAGTTTGCCTTCTACCATCCTGGTAGTCACATGATACAATGATAATGGAGTTGTATAATGCAATTAACTGAGAATAAGGGAGCATTTGTTCAGTAATGTCCTTTAGGGAAGGAAATCTGCCATCCTTACCTGGTCTGGCCTATGTGACTCCAGACCCACAGCAACGTGGTTCACTCTTAACTGCCCTCTGAAATGGCCGAGCAAGCCACTCAGTTGTAACAAAACTGCTACGAAACATAATAAGAATAAAACCGGACGGACCACTCAGCATCGACCTTGGCACCGGCTACGGACACGACAATGGCACACCCAGCCCAGTCGACCCTGCAAAGTCCTCCTCACCAACATTTGGGGACTTGTGCCAAAATTGGGAGAGTTGACCCACAGACTAGTCAAGCAGCAGCCTGACATAGTCATACTCACAGAATCATACCTTTCAGCCAATGTCCCAAACTCCTCCATCACCATCCTTGGGAATGTCCTGTCCCACCGGCAGGACAGACCCACCAGGGGTGGCGGCACAGTGGTATACAGTCGGGAAGGAGTGTCCCTGGGAGTCCTCAACATTGACTCTGGACCCCATGAAGTCTCATGGCTTCAGGTCAAGCATGGGCAAGGAAACCTCCTGCTGATTACCACCTACCGCCCTCCCTCAGCTGATGAATCAGCACTCCTCCATGTTGAACACCACTTGGAAGAAGCACTGAGAGTAGCAAGGGCACAGAATGTACTCTGGGTGGGGGACTTCAATGTTCATCACTAAGAGTGGCTCAGTAGCACCACTACTCACCGAGCTGGCCGAGTCCTGAAGGACATAACTGCCAGACTGGGCCTGCGACAGGTGGTGAGAGAACCAACACGAGGGGAAAAACTTGACCTCGTCCTCACCAATCTATCTGTAACAGATGCATCTGTCCATGACAATATTGGTAGCAGTGACCACCGCACAGTCCTTGTGGAGACAAAATCCCGTCTTCAAACTGAGGAAACCCTCCATCGTGTTGTGTGGCACTACCACCATGCTAAATGGGATAGATTCAGAACAGATCTAGCAGCTCAAAACTTGGCATCCATGAGGTGCTCTGGGTCATCAGCAACAGCAGAATTGTATTCCACTACAATCTTTAACCTCAGGGCACGGCATATTCCTCAATCTACCATTACCATCAAGCCAGGGGACCAACCCTGGTTCAATAAGGAGTGCAGAAGAGCATGCCAGGAGCAGCACCAGGCGTACCTAAAAATGTGGTGCCAACCTGGGGAAGCTGCCAACACAGGACTACAGGCATTCTAAAAAGCGGACGCAGCATGCTATAGACAGAGCTAAGTGATCCCACAATCAATGGATCAGATCAAAGCACTGCAGGCTTGCCACATTTAGTCATGAATGGTGGTGCACCATTTAACAACTAACGGGAGGAGGAGGCTCCATGAATATCCCCATCCTCAATGATGGTGGAGCCCAGCACGTGAGTGCAAAAAACAAGGCTGAAGTGTTTGCAACCAACTTCAGCCAGAAGTGCCGAGTGGATGATCCATATCGGCCTGCTCCCGAGCTCCCCACCATCACAGAAGCCAGTCTTCAGCCAATTCAATTCACTTCAAGTGATATCAAGAAACGGCTGAGCGCACTGGATACAGCAAAGGCTATGGGCCCCGACAACATTCCGGCTGTTGTGCTAAAGACTTGTGCTTCAGAACTAGCTGCGCCTCTAGCCAAGCTGTTCCAGTACAGCTACAACACTGGCATCTATCCGACAATGTGGAAAGCTGCCCAGGTATGACCTGTCCACAAAAAGCAGGACAAATCCAATCCAGCCAATTACCGCCCCATCAGTCTACTCTCAATCATCAGCAAAGTGATGGAAGGTGTCATCAACAGTGCTATCAAGCAGCACTTACTCACCAATAACCTGCTCACTGATGCCCAGTTTGGGTTCCGCCAGGACCACTCGGCTCCCGACCTCATTACAGCCTTTGAAGGAGCTGAATTCCAGAGGTGAGGGGAGAGTGACTGCCCTTGACATCAAGGTAGCATTTGACTGAGTGTGGCATCAAGGACCCCTAGTAAAACTGAAGTCAATGGGAATCGGGGGGAAAACTCTCCACTGGCTGGAGTCATACCTAGCACAAAGGAACATAAGAACATAAGAAATAGGAGCAGGAATAGGTCACTTGGCCCCTCGAGCATGCTCCGCCATTCAATAAGATCATGGCTGATCTTGGGCTCAAAACCACTTCCCCGCCTGCTCCCCATAACCCTTCACTCCCTTATCTTGCAAAAATCTGTCTATCTCCACCTTAAATGTATTTAATGACCCAGCCTCCACAGCTCTCTGGGGCAGAGAATTCCACAGATTTACGACCCTCTGAGAGAAGAAATTCCTCCTCATCTCAGTTCTAAAAGGGCGACCCTTTATTCTAAAACTGTGCCCCCGAGTTCTAGATTTCCCCACGAGGGGAAACATCCTCTCTGCATCTACCTTGTCGAGCCCCCTCAGTATCTTATATGTTTCAATAAGATCACCTCTCATTCTTCTAAATTCCAATGAGTATAGGCCCAGCCTGCTCAACCTTTCCTCATAAGTCAACCCCCTCATCTCTGGAATTAACCTAGTGAATCATCTCTGAACTGCCTCCAATGCAAGTATATCCTTCCTTAAATAAGGAGACCAAAACTGTACGCAGTACTCAAGGTGTGGTCTCACCAATACCCTGTACAGTTGTAGCAGGACTTCCCTGCTTTTATACTCCAACCCCCTTGAAATAAAGGCCAACTTTCCATTTGCCTTTTTGATTACTTGCTGTACCTGCATGCTAACTTTTTGTGTTTCATGCACAAGGACCCCCAGGTCCCTCTGAACTGTAGCATTTTGTAATCTCTCTTCATTTAAATAATAATTTGCTTTTTTATTTTTCCTGCCAAAGTGGATAACCTCGCACTTTCCCACATTATACTCCATCTGCCAAATGTTTGCCCACTCACTTAACCTGTCTATATCCCTTTGCAGATTCTTTGAGTCCTCTGCACAACTTGCTTTCCCACCCCATTTTTGTGTCATCCGCAAAGTTGGCTACATTACACTCGGTCCCTTCATCCAAGTCATTAATGTAGATTGTAAATAGTTGAGGCCCCAGCACCGATCCCTGTGGCACCTCACTAGTTACCGTTTGTCAACCGGAAAATGACCCATTTATCCCGACTCTCTGCTTTCCGTTAGTTAGCCAATTCCCTATCCATGCTAATATGTTACCCCCAACTCCGTGACCTCTTATCTTATGCAGTAACCTTTTATGTGGCACCTTATCGAATGCCTTCTGGAAATCCAAATACACCACATCCACTGGTTCACCTTTGTCCACCCTGCTCGTTACATCCTCAAAGAACTCCAGCAAATTTGTTAACCATGATTTCCCTTTCATAAGACCATGCTGACTCTGCTCGACTGCATTATGATTTTCCAAATGCCCTGCTACTGCTTCCTTAATGAAGGACTCCAGCATTTTCCCAATGACAGATGTTAGGCTAACTGGTCTATAGTTTCCTGCTTTCTGTCTCCCTCCTTTCTTAAATAGGGGTGTTATATTTGCGGTTTTCCAATCCGCTGGGACCTCTCCAGAGTCCAGGGAATTTTGGTATATTGCAACCAATGCATCCACTATCTCTGCAGCCACTTCTTTTAAGACCCTGGGATGCAGGCCATCTGGTCCAGGGGACTTGTTATCTTTTAGTCCCATTATTTTACCAAGTACTATTTCCTTAGCGAGAGTGATTGTCTTTAGCTCCCCCCTCCTTGTGGCCCCTTGATTATCCATTATTGGGATGTTGTTAGTGTCTTCTACCATGAGGACAGATGCAAAATATTTGTTCAGAGTCTCTGCTATTTCCCCATTCCCCAGTCTCATCCTCTAAGGGACCAATATTTACTTTAGCTACCCTCTTCCTTTTTATATACCTGTAGAAGCTCTTACTATCTGTTTTAATGTTTCTTGCCAGTTTACTCTCATAATTCATCTTCTCTCTCTCTTTATTATTTTTAGTCATCCTTTGCTAGTTTTTTAAAATTTCCCAATCCTCTGGTCTCCCACCAATCTTGGCAACATTGTATGCCTTCATTTTCAATTTGATACCATCCTTTACTTCCTTAGTTAACCACGGATGGTGCTCCCTTCTCTTAAAATCTTTCTTTCTCACTGGAATATATTTTTGTTGAGAGTTATGAAATATCTCCATAAATGTCCACCACTGCATTTCAACTGTCTTACCCTTTAATTTATTTTTCCAGTCCACTTTAGCCAGTTCTGCCCTCATGCCATTGTAATTGCCTTTGTTTAAGATCAGGACACTGGTTTGAGATACAACTTCTCACCCTCCAACTGAATTTGAAATTCAACCATGCTATGATCACTCTTTCCTAGAGGATCCTTTACTATGAGATCATTTATTAATTCTGTCTCATTACACAGTACCAGATCCAAGATAGCCTGCTCCCTGGTTGGTTCCATTACATATTGTTCTAGGAAACCATCCCGGATGCATTCTATGAACTCCTCCTCAAGTCTACCATGGCCAATTTGATTTGTCCAATCAATATGGAGATTAAAATCACCCATGTTTATTACCGTACCTTTTTTACAGGCCTCCATTATTTGTTGATTTATACTCTGTCCAACAGTATTGCTACTGTTCGGGGGCCTGTAGACTACGCCCACCAGAGACTTTTTCCCTTTATTATTTTTTTTATCTCCACCCAAACCAATTCTACATCTTGATCTTCTGAGCCAATATCACTTCTCACCACTGCACTGATCCCATCCTTTACCAACAAAGCGACCCCACCTCCCTTTCCTTTCTGTCTATCCTTCTGAATTGTCAAATACCCTGGAATATTCAGTTCCCAGCCCTGATCACCTTGCAACCACGTCTCTGTAATGGTGATCAGATCATACCCATTTGTATCTATTTGTGCCGTCCACTCATCGATTTTGTTACGAATGCTGCGTGCATTCAGATATAGAGCTTTTAACTTTGTCTTTTTACCATTTCTGTGTGTTTTGGCCCCATTTTCTGTTGCACATTCTGTCCCTTCCTGTCACACTCTGGTTATTATTTCCCCCATCTCTATCCTGCTCTATTGCTTTCTCATTTCTCATTGACTTTTTAAATTCCCGCTCACCTGGATCCTCCCCCCCCCCACTATTTAGTTTAAAGCCCTCTCTATAGCCCTAGTTATTCGATTCGCCAGGACTCTAGCCCCAGCATTGTTCAAGTGAAGCCCGTCCAAACGGAACAGCTCCCTCTTATCCCAGTACTGGTGCCAGTGCCCCACACATCGAAACCCATTTCTTCCACACCAGTCTTTGAGCCACTCGTTCATTTCTCTGATTTTATTTACCCTATACAAATTCGCTCGTGGCTCAGGTAGTAATCCAGAGATTATTACCTTTGTGGTTCTGTTTTTTAATTTAGCCCCTAGCTGCTCATACTCTCTCAGCAGAACCTCTTTCTTTGTTCTACCTATGTCATTGGTGCCTACGTGGACCATGACAACTGGATCCTCCCCCTCCCACTCCAAGTTTCTCTCCAGCCCAAAGGAGATGTCCTTAACCCTGGCACCGGGCAGGCAACAGAGCCTTCGGAACTCACACTCTCGGCTGCAGAGAACAGTATCTATCCCCCTAACTATACTGTCCCCTATCACGACAACATTTCTTTTTACTCCCCCCACTTGAATGGCTCCCTGTACCACGATGCTATGGTCAGATTGCTCATCCTCCCTGCAGTCCCTGCCCTCGTCCACACAGGGAGCAAGAATCTCGTACCTGTTGGACAAGGCCAAGGGCTGAGGCTCCTCCACCACTACCTCCTGGATCCCAATACCTGCATCGCTTGTAGTCACACCCTCCTGTCCCTGACCATGGGCCAAATTGGAAGTAATTACATTAGTGGGTGTGACTGTCTCCTTGAACTTAGTGTCCAGGTAACGCTTCCCCTCCCTAATGTGTCGCAGTGTCTGAAGCTCGGACTCCAGCTCATCAACTCTGAGCCGAAGTTCCTCGAGCAGCCAACATTTGCTGCAGATGTGGTCGCCTTTGACCTCATTGGTGTCCACCAGCTCCCACCAGGAAGATGGTTGTGGTGGTTGAAGGTCAATCATCTCAGCCCCAGGACATTGCTGCAGGAGTTCTTCAGGGCAGTGTCCTAGGCCCAACCATCTTCAGCTGCTTCATCAATGACCTTCCCTCCAACATAAGGTCAGAAATGGGGATGTTTGCTGATGATTGCACAGTGCTCAGTACCATTCACAACTCCTCAGATAATGAAGCAGTCCATGCCCGCATGCAACAAGACCTGGACGACGTTCAGGCTTGGACTGATAAGTGGCAGGTAACATTCGCGCCACACAAGTGCCAGGCAATGACTGTCTCTAACAAGCAAGAGTCTAACCACCGCCCCTTGACATTCAACGGCATTACCATCGCCGAATCCCCCATCATCAACATCCTGAGGGTCACCATTGACCAGAAACTTAACTGGACTAGCTACATAATTACCGTGGCAACAAGAGCAGGTCAGAGGCTAGGTATTCTGAGGCGTGTGTCTCACCTCCTGACTCCCCAAAGCCTTTCCACCATCTACAAGACACAAGTCAGGAGTGTGATGGAATACTCTCCACTTGCCTGGATGAGTGTAGCTCCAACAACATTCAAGAAGCTCAACACCATCCAGGACAAAGCAGCCCGCTTGACTGGCACCCCATCCATCACCTTAAACATTCACTCCCTCCACCACCAGCGTACCGTGGCTGCAGTGTGTACCATCTACAAGATGCACTGCAGCAACTCGCCAAGGCTTCTTCGGCAGCACCTCCCAAACCCGCGACCTCTTCCACCTAGAAGGACAAGGGCAGCAGGCGCATGGGGACACCACCACCTCCAAGTACCCCTTCAAGTCACACACCATCCTGACTTGGAAGTATATCACTGTTCCTTCATCGTCGCTGGGTCAAAATCTTGGAACTCCCTCCCTAAGAGCACAGTGGTATTACCTTCACCACACGGACTGCAGCGGTTCAAGAAGGCAGTTCACCACCACCTTCTCAAGGGCAACTGGTGATGGGCAATAAATGCTGGCCTTGCCAGCGATGCCCACATCCCATGAACGAATAAAAAAAATTTGTACTGCAAGTTTAGAATTGAGGCTGAACTGGCAGTGCAAATCCAAAAGCAGAACCCTACCTAACTCAGTCTCCTTGAAAGGGAAGCACAGTCTCCCTGGCAGCAGTGGTCTCACAGCACTTCGGTTTGACATGACTTGGGAGTATAAATCCAGAGTGGTGTCTGACCTGGTTTGCAAAGCGCTGAGAAGGTGAATTGGACCTCTGGACACTTTGTAAATCTATCTGACTTCAATTTAAATATTTAGAGATGAGGGAGTCTCTCTACACATTTAAAGTTTTTATTTTCGCTCTATGCATGCATGTATCCAGGCATGTTCTGACCTCTTTCCTTAGTTCCAGCCATATAGGAGCCAAGTAATTTAAACAGCGCTCTGTCTAACTGGAACCCAAACTGCAGCTACAGGTCTCAGCTGCAAAGTAAATGCACCTCAAGTGGTTTTGGGGAGGGAAGAGTTTAATTGCATTTTTAGTAAGTTTAATGAAGTGCTGGGCAATTAATATTATACATTTATGGGGCCTGTATCTTTCAATAAGGGTGGAATATTTTTTCTGTGTTCATCGTGTGATATGCCTCTCCAGTAATGTTGCTATATTGCAGTGACCGTCAAGCCACAGTTACGTTCAGGCTGATGTGAGACGACAGTAAATGATCAGAAGCTGTGCTCAAGGTCCCAGACTATGCAATGCCTAGGGAAATCTACTAATTAATATTAAATTTCTATTTCATGATAATACTGGTTAATACTAAACTTCTACATCATGATAATTAATGGAAAATGCAGAGAGGAGAACACGAAGGGGGCAGAGGCTCTCAATGAATTGGGGCCTTCATTTCAATAACAATAATAATTTTTTTTGGGGTGGGGTGGTGTGGAGGTGGACTATGGTCCTAATACAGCCCCCAAAATACTTGTTTCAATTCCAGTAGCAGCTGCATGTTTGTGGTACAACCAGGTTATTGTTAATAGTGCGCAGCCCTTCTTCAAACATCATTCTGTCCCCTGGAGTGTTGGAAGCAATTTGGGGGCATTTCTAGCTCCATAAATTAAGAAAATCAATAACCATTGCAATTTCTAGTCTGGATCTGGTAAGACTTGTTTCATGTGAGTAAATGTTACTCATTTAAATAGAGGGAACTTTGTGGAAAAGATAACATGTTATTAAGGGGATAGGATAGTAATAACATCATTTTCAAGAAGATTATGGTCATTACTGACCCTGAATTACTCATTACCGGCCTAAGCAAAGTGAGGGATGATTATGAGACCCTCAGGGTCAGTAATGACTATAATGTCCAAACAAAATTACTATTTAAAATGTTACTGCCATAGCAGAGTATGCCACTTAAGTGTGTAACTGATTTTCCAGCATTGTTTGTACACCTACCAGGGGAATACACTTTAGGAGGATTCTGTATCAAATATGCAGAGGTAGAAAGACACAAGAGTTTGAAAAATATCAATTTATATCCACTTAAGAGTCCGCGGCCAGAAAAAAATGGTAGATAGTGGCTCCCAGCATTGCCAACAGCAGCTGTCACAAGAGGAGGCTTGCAAAAACACATCTCAAGTCAGCTCACGGCTCCTCCACAGGCCTCATTTATATTGCAGTACTGCCACCAAAGGTGGAGCATTGACACTGTTTTGATCCGATACAGAATTTTCCAAATTTACATTGCAAAGATGATAAAATTGGGGACAGACATTTACACAATACTAATTCCGTTACTGTACACTTTGTGGAAAAAAGATTTATAGAAATGAAGGGAGGTAGAGAAGGCGCTGGGGGCGTTGGACAGGTTGGGAAGAAGGGAGCTGACTCACATTAGGGTAGAATTCCGCAGGCCAAAGTCACCTCGCTCAAGAATCCATTCTTCATGTGTCAGCCGAGATGGTGTTGCCAAACCATTTGCCCATTTCGGCCCTTACAACTGACTTCACCAGAGGTTCATACACATGGGGGCCGATTTTAACTTGGCCAAATCGGCACTAACAAGGCACCAATGGCCTCAAAATGAGTTCGGAAGACATACGCATAGAGTCATAGAATCATAATGGCACAGGAGGCCATTTGGCCCATCGAGTCCGTGCTGGCTCTCTGTAGAGCAATCCAGTCAGTCCCATTCCCCCGCTCTATCCCCGTAGCCCTGCAAGTTTATTTCCCTCAAGTGTCTATCCAGTCTCCCCTTGAAAACACTGAGTGTCTCTGCTTCCACCACTTCCATTGGCAGTGAATTCCAGGTCCTCACCACTCGCTGTGTAAAATTTTTTTTCCTCACATCCCCCTATATCTCTTGCCCAAAACTTTAAATCTGCCCAATTATAGCCGCCATTTTTAAAGGGTAGCCAAAGCACTCACCGGTTTCAGGTTTAGCCCTATTAATGTGCAAATCAGGGTCCTAGTACGTACATAGGACCCCAATTATCATTTTGGGAGACAACTGGGTAGAACATGTGCCATGCCCATTCCGACCAGTTTTACTGCTGGTGCAGCTGAAGAGGAACAAAAAACGGTCGGTTTTAAATTATTTTTGTGGGACCATGAGGAGCAGGAGGTCTCCTCTGGGCCCCACAGAAATAGTCTGGGCCACTCCCCCCCCCCCGCCCCGCTCCCAGGACTTACCTCGCTGCTGGCTGGGCGGCCCAGGGGTCTGAATCCAGCAAGCAGCATCGGGTCACCTGTTTTGGGACGGACTGCTGGCGCGTTATATATGAGTGAGGCCCGGGCCTCGGAATGGTCCCATCCTCTTCGCGCCTGACATGGGGGCAGGCGGTCAGCACTCTACGCCAGTCGATTGTTAAAATCTACCGCATGGACTTCCCAAACAGGCCAACCTAGAAAACGAGCAAAAGCTGACCGACACAGCTTCAAAAAGATGCTGACAACTGACGAGTGGTGAAAATACGTGAAAATAATTTCACGGGCTTTGTAACTGGAATACACAACATTCCCTCACTTGGATTGGAAAAAAAACTTTATAATATGTGAAAATCTGAAAGTTCTCGGGGAAATGTAGGACACATATTCCTCCAGAAAATTGCTACATAAAGACTCCTCATTCTGATGAACTTGGAGCACTTTTGTGCTTCAACATGTTACATAAATGCAAGTTGTCTTATCCAAACAGCTATTGTTCATGTGCAAGGCGTGGCACTGACTGTCAGTAGGCTGTTTGATCTTGATTGTTAAACATCAACCCAAACCCACACATGCCAACCGTTGGCATTTTAAGCTGACAGTCAATGGTTCAACCCATGTGGCAGAGTTTCAGAAGGGAAATAGATCAGCTTGTTTTCTCCTAACACTAAATGGGGCTTCTCAACCAATTAAATCAGTTGGAGGGCAGGGCTGGAGTCTATGCCGAACCAATCAGATTGGACGGTTATTTTAAATGGATTAATTATTAAGCATTCTCACTAAAAACAGATTATCTGGTCATTTATCTCATTGCTGTTTGTGGGATCTTGCTCTGCGCAAATTGGCTGCCACGTACTTTGTTGGCTGTCATGAAAGGTTCTATATAAATGCAATTTTTTTCTCTTTTATTTCTTAATACCTCTATTAATGCTATTACCAATATGTTAAGTGTTCACTATTATTGCCAAGTCATTTCTAACATCAATCATATTAAGGTTTTTAAATGTTTGAATTGCATACCAGGTTCATCAGTATCTAAAAGAGAAGAAAAAAGTCAGGTTTATCTTTGGGTGTGACCCTTCATCAGAATTCAGTTCTAAAGTTTTGTTTTGATGATACTTATATCCCACCAAAGACCTTCCCTCCATCATAAGGTCAGAAGTGGGGATGTTCACCGATGACTGCACAGTGTTCAGTTCCATTTGCAACTCCTCAGATAATGAAGTAGTCTGTGCTCGCATGCAGCAAGATGTGGACAACATTCAGGCTTGGGCTGATGAGCAGTAAGTAACATTCATGCCACACAAGCGCCAGGCAATGACCATCTCCAACAAGAGAAAGTCTAACCACCTCCCTTTGACATTCAATGACATTACCTTTGTCGAATCCCCCGCCATCAACCTCCTGGGGGGTCACCATTGATGATAAACTTAACTGGACTAGCCACATAAATACCATGGCTACAAGAGCTGGTCAGAGGCTGGATATTCTGCAGCGAGTGACTCCTCCTTACTTCCCAAAACCTTTCCACCATCTACAAGGCACAAGTCAAGAGTGTGATGGAATACTCTCCACCTGCCTGGATGAGTGCAGCTCCAACAACACTCAAGAAGCTCGACACCATCCAGGACAAAGCAGCCCGCTTGATTGGCACCCCATTCACCACCTTAAACATTCACTCCCTCCACCACCAGCGCACTGTGGCTGCAGTGTGTACCATCTACAAGATGCACCACAGCAACTCTCCAAGACTCCTTCGACAGCACCTCCCAAGCCCGTGACCTCTACCACCTAGAAGGATAAGGGCAGCAGGCACAAGGGAACACCACTACCTGCAAGTTCCCCTCCAAGTCACACAGTATCCTGACTTGGAAATATATCACCTTTCCTTCATTGTCGCTGGGTCAAAATCCTGGAACTCCCTTCCCAACAGCACTGTGGGAGCACCTTCACCACACAGACTGCAGCGGTTCAAGGCGGCGGCTCACCACCACCTTCTCAAGGGCAATTAGCTGCTGTTTGTTTAAAAATAGTGAAATTGTCAGTCACGGCACTGGTTAGATCTAGAGTAAAGTTCCATAGGATAATGTAGGCCACAGCTGGAATTTTGCCACGGGACGGGACGAGTTTAGTTCTGCATTTTCAAATGAGCTTCATGAATAACTGACAGGAAGTATGTGAGCTTTTTGTAATAGCCCAAGTTGTTGCCAAACTGATCTTTGATTGTATCGTATTGGCATCACCTACATTATGAGCATGCAGCCATCAACTAAACTTAACAAAAGGGTACATATTTGACTGAGAACTGAATTCAATTAAAGTTACACTTCCTCCTGAAGCACACACCACTCTATAATAGAGGCTAGGCATTACCTGCAGCTAATAGTGCTCTTTGGATGGCTGCTACAAGAAGCAAAGGAGTGACCTGCATGACTCATCCCCCGGTTTTCCCTCCCTAATCACCACTAGGTCCCTCCTACTAGGAACACACGGCATGGGGAAATGTCTCCCTCTCCACCCTACTCTTCCCCAGTTGAGCGAGTTGGTGCGCTACAACAGCACAGATGTTCCTTTTCCTTTAAAAACCATATTAAAATTTCAATATTTTCTTTGATGCGTATCTTGCATTTTCATAGAGACAAATCAATACTGTGCACTGAAAATACAAATGCAGCACCTACAAATGAGCATGTCGGAGATGATGGTGCAGCATCCAACGTTGAGTCTGGCGTCTCATTGAGTGGTTGGGTGGTCAATGACGGGTCCTGGGGCTGCGGCATGCCGTCTAGCGGGGTTGGGTTGTGGGTAGTGGTGGATGGCAATGGTAGTGTTTCAGGGGCACCCAAAGGTGCGAGATCTCGTGTGGGGGCTGTGTCCTCCCGCCCGTCCGGGTACACTACGTAAGCGTACTGGGGGTAGGCGTGGGTAGTGGTGGATGGCGAGGGGGGTGTTTCGGGAGCACCCAAAGGTGCGAGGTCTCGTATGGAGACTGTGTCCTCCCGCCCGTCCGGGTACACCACATAAGCATACTGAGGGTTGGCATGGAGGAGGCTCACCCTCTCGACCAGGGGGTCCGTCTTATGGGACCTCACGTGCTTCCGCAGTAGGACGGGTCCTGGGGAAGTCAGCCATGTCGGTAACGAGATCCCTGATGTGGACTTCCTGGGGAAGGAGAACATTCTCTCGTGAGGGGTAGCATTGGTGGCTGTACAGAGCAGTGACCGAATGGAATGGAGCGCCGCAGGGAGGACTTCCTGCCAGCGAGAGGTCGGAAGGCCCTTAGATTTCAAATTTAAGAGGACTGCCTTCCAGACTGTCGCATTCTCCCTTTCCACCTGGCCATTCCCCCGGGGGTTGTAGCTGGTGGTCCTGCTTGTAGCGATACCTCTCGAGAGCAGGTACTGCCGGAGTTCGTCGCTCATAAAGGATGAGCCCCTGTCGCTATGAATATAGCTAGGGAAACCGAACAAGGCGAAGAGGTCATTCAGACATTTAATGACCGTGGTACTGGTCATGTCTGAGCAAGGGATGGCAAACGGGAATACTCATCAATTATGTTGAGGAAGTACACATTGCGGTCGGAGGAGGGGAGGGGCCCTTTAAAATCGACGCTCAGCCGTTCAAAGGGGCGCGTGGCTTTGATCAGGCTTGCTCTGTCTGGCCTATAAAAATGCGGTTTGCACTCGGCACAGATTTGGCAGTTCCTGGTCATGGTCCTGACCTCCTCGATGGAGTAGGGCAGGTTACGGGATTTGATGAAGTGAAAAAACCTGGTGACCCCCGGGTGGCAGAGGTCATTGTGGAGGGTCTTCAGTCTATCGACCTGCGCGTTGGCGCATGTACCACGTGATAGGGCATCTGGGGGCTCATTGAGTTTCCCGGGCCGGTACAAGATATCGTAATTGTAGGTGGAGAGTTCGATTCTCCACCTCAAGATCTTGTCGTTCTTGATTTTGCCCCTCTGCTTATTATTAAACATAAAAGCTACTGAACGCTGGTCAGTGAGCAGGGTAAATCGTTTTCCGGCCAGGTAATGCCTCCAATATCGCACAGCTTCCACAATGGCCTGGGCCTCCTTTTCGACAGAGGAGTGTCGAATCTCGGGGCCCTGGAGGGTCCTTGAGAAAAAGGCCACCGGTCTCCCCGCCTGGTTAAGGGTTGCAGCTAGGGCAAAGTCGGATGCGTCGCTCTCCACTTGGAAAGGGATGGACTCATCCACTGCGTGCATTGTGGCCTTCGCAATATCTCCTTTTATGAGAGTGAAGGCTGCACAGGCCTCTGCTGTCAGGGGGAAGGAGGTGGACTTGATGAGGGGTCTGGCTTTGTCCGCATAGTTGGGCACCCACTGAGCATAGTACGAGAAAAACCCTAGGCATCTCTTCAGTGCTTTTTGGCAGTGGGGGAGGGGGAGCTCCATAAGGGGGCGCATCCTGTCGGGGTCGGGGCCGATGACTCCGTTCTCCACTACACAGCCAAGAATGGCAAGGCGCTTGGTACGAAACATACATTTGTCCTTGTTGTATGTTAGGTTCAGCCGCTGGGCCGTACGGAGGAATTTCTCTAGATTAACATCATGGTCCTGCTGGTCGCGGCCGCAGATGGTGACGTTGTCTAGATAGGGGAAAGTGGCCTGGAGCGCGTTCTGGTCGACCATCCGGTCCATCTCCCTTTGGAAGACTGAAACCCCGTTGGTGACGCCGAAGGGAACTCTGAGGAAGTGGTAGAGACGACCGTCAGCTTCAAAATCTGTGTACTGGCGGTCCTCAGCCCTGATGGGGAGCTGGTGGTATGCCGACTTCAGATCAATCATCGAGAACACCCGGTATTGTGCTATCTGATTGACCATGTCAGATATGCGGGGGAGTGGGTATGCATCTAGCTGGGTGTAGCGATTGATCGTCTGGCTGTAGTCAATAACTAGGCGCTGTTTTTCGCCAGTCTTCACTACCACCACTTGTGCTCGCCATGGGCTGGTGCTACTTTCAATAATCCCTTCCTTCAGGAGTCTTGCTACCTCGGATTTAATGAAGCTCCTATCCCCGGCACTGTAACGCCTGCTTTTGGTAGCGATGGGCTTACAGTCGCGGGTGAGGTTAGCGAACAAGGAGGGGGGGAGACTTTAAGGGTGGAGAGGCTGCAAATGGTGCGCGGCGGGCGATTTAAAAGCTGCTGGCTGCAGACTGTGAGTGGGGGGAGGGGTCCGTCGTACGCTAATGTGACACTCTTAAGGTTGCACTGAAAATCCAACCCCAGTAGAACGGCAGCGCAAAGATGGGGCAGGACCAGGAGTTTAAAATTTTTGTATTCTGTGCCCCTTACTGAAAGGGTCACTACACAGTAGCCACCGACGTCCACTGACTGGGCTTTGGAAGCCAAAGAGATCCAATGTCGTGTCGGCAGTACCGGGAGAGAGTAACTGCGCACCGTGTCGGGGTGGATAAAGCTTTCCGTGCTCCCGCTGTCAAAAAGGCAGGTAGTGGCGCGGCCGTTTACCTTAATGTCCATCATGGACCTGGACAGTTGATGAGGGAGAGATTGGTCCAGCGTCACGGAGGCCAGCGTATGGTCGAGCGAGTCGATGTGGTCGTCAGATGAGGCGGTGGTTGAGTCCGGGTCCCCCGTGGTTGAAGTTGGAGACGTCCGAGATGGCGGACAAAATGGCGGCGCCCATGGTCCCGATCCCCACGCGGCTGGGGGAGCCCAAGATGGCGGACAAGATGGCTGCCCCCACGGTTCGCACGCGGCGCTGCTGGCGTTAGCGGTTTTACCTTTGCAGGCGCTGACATAGTGTCCTTTCTTCCCGCAGCCGGAGCAGGTAGCGTTTCTCGCCGGGCAGCGTGCTCTGGGGTGTTTTGCCTGGCCACAAAAATAACATTTCTGTGCCTTGGACATCGCAGCAGCAGTTGAAGGTGGCGGTCCCATGACCCAAGGTTGTGGCGTCCACGTTGCGGAGCGGTTAGGGGAGAAGGCGTCCATATTCCTGTGGGCCGCGTCAAGCGAGAGCGCGAGGGACACTGCCTTTCTCAGGTCCATTTCTCCCTTTTCCAACAGTCTCTGCCGGGAGTAGTCGGACCTTAGACCCGCAACGAAAGCATCTCAGTTCAGTCCCTCCGTGTGTGCTGCGGCTGATGCTTCTTTGCAATCGCAGTCTCGGCCGAGTATCCGTAGTGCCCGTAGGAAGGCCTCCACCGATTCCCCGGGCTGCTGTCTGCGGGATCTTAAGAGGTGCCGGGCATAGACCGTATTTACCGGGCGTGCGTATTGCCCTTTTAGCAGACCGATAGCTGCCGCGTAGGTCGTCGCGTCCTGGATTATTGTATAAACTTGGTGGCTCACCTTTGAGGCCAGGATTTCCAACTTGTTTTCGTCCAGGGTCACAGTTGAGGCTTGCAGGTAGGCCTTGAAGCAATGCAGCCAATGCGCGAATTTGGTAGCCGAACCCGCTTCTTGCGGGTCTAGGTCCAGGCATGTTGGTCTGAGGGCTCGCAGCAGCTCCTGCTGTTCAGCGTTTGGTGCAGCAGCCTGCTGTTCAGCAAATGTCGAAATTTTGTTTTTGCTAATAAAATTGATGCGCTATCAATTACTCATAAAAGACTGAGAGTTAAGAGAGTAACTAAAGGCTTTTATTAGCAAAGAACAGAGCATGCCTCTCGTGGTTGACTGGGTTCCAAGAAGGCAGGGGGCTGCAGGTCAATCACCTTTATACCTAGGCCTGTGTGGGTGGAGCCAGCCGAGACATGTTGAGGCATGCATAGGTAAAACAGTGTGTAACAACAACAACAACAGTGGTTTACCACAATGCGTATCTTGCATTTTCATAGAGACAAATCAATACTGTGCACTGAAGATACAAATGCAGCACCTACAAATGAGCATGTCGGAGTCTGACTTTCACACTGAGGATTGAGAGAGACATGGGCAGAATTTCAGAAAGGTTACAGGCCAGAGAATGCTTCTTCCATCTAAACAATCTGTATTAAGTAGTGAGTAACTGAAGCACAAAACATCTAGCCAACCAAGTGTCTGTCCTTAAACTGGACATCTGGACATGTGACTAAGCTTCCTGATATGTAGTGATGACATCATCTCCTAAGCAAACTTACCATCCTTACAGAAGCTAAACATCCGGCAAAAGACTGGAATTTAAACTCAATTAAAACCAGACTCATACCTAATCCAAGCACACCTCTGGTCGCAGCAGAAAATATCCAATTTATCAAATCACTTTCCATTCCCACTACTATTACCCTATACAGAGATTTTATTCCAAGCATGTTATCTCCAATTTCAGGAGTATGCATTCTTATCCAGTCTCCAATTTCAGTCAAGTAAAACAGACTATGTATATTGGATACCTGATGCTTTTTGCCCTGGTCATAGAAGTATGGGGAGTCATTAGTTAAGGATATCATGATGTACATTTGATTCTGGAATGCTCTGTCAGCTCCAGTTGTTTGACTGCAGCCCCACATACTTCCACCTCACCTATAGACTACCACAATGGATGGATCCCAATGCAGCTGGCATATTCAAAACCAATTGAGAATTGGCAGCCCTAGATTACATTGGCTGGATGCATGGGCACTTTGATTTACTTTCAACACTTGCATGCTAATAAGACAAAAATGTTGCTTGTGTATGCGTGTACGTGGCACAGCTTTTTGCTTTTGCTTTGGCAAGCAAAGTAACCAGCAGACCGAATAGGGCAGCTAACTCTGCTTCTAAGTTGGGCCTAGAATGAAGCCTACCGTAGGAGTTAGGGACTGGTCAGAAACTAACTTTAGTCCCACCCAATTTCCAAATGCCAGTATACAAGGTATTTTTCACAAATTAATTTTTTTTTTGGTAAACCCTCAACTGTTTACATTTCGACAACATTCTGTATGGCGGGGGGGTGGTGGGGGGGGCGCAATGCCAAACAAGAGAAAAAAAAGATTAAGGGTGGGGGAGGGGAGAGAAAGGGACTGAAATATCAAGTCACTAATGGTCAAGCAGATAGAGCCTGGGAGAAGCACTAACTTGGAGTCGGAGAAGTGAGACAAGGGCTAGAAATTTTGGAGAAAGTCACTTAAATAAAGTGGGCTCAGGCAATAGAAGATGAGCACCAAAAGCAAACAACATCACAAACAAAGTTTAATTATACGTTTACCCATGTAGAAACATTTTAAACCAAATTTAAAATGTGCACATTTTGTGTACATAATATATTTATTGAAATCTCCATAAAACTAAATTCAAAATAATGAAGTGTTTTTTTTAAGAAGGTTTATCACTTTGTCTTTCAATGAGTGTGTAATGTACAACTGATTTACAACAGAGCTTTCGGTCCTGAAAATACATTATTTTCCAAGTATTGAATTCTTGATCTTCAGTCCTTCAGAATGAGCTATTTTCTGACCAATTCTTTTTTTTTTAATAAACAATACCTTGCTCCTGGCCAGCAGCTTTAAGCATAGCAGATGCTCCAAAGTGCTTCATAAATGTAAGAGATCAGATATTCAGCAGGAATATGGAGAAGATTTATGGGGATGACTAAAGGTGCAGTGAAAGAGGTGGGTTTTGAGGAAGTTTTTGAAGTTGGGGTGACATGCAGCAAGGTGAAAGGGTTTAGAATGAGAATTCCACAATGTGGGAGTAAGATGGACTGAAGACTTCTACCACTAATGTGATAGCAGAACGGGGGAAATAAAACTCTCAGTACTGCAAAGTCAAAAGTGTAAAATTTATGAGCTGAGACACAGAGCTAGAGAAGATTGTAGAGGTATAGCGGGGTGAGGCCCTAGAGGGATTTGTGAACAAAGGCAAGGAATTTGAAATCAATGCGTTGGAGAATGAGGTAACAGTGGAGGTAAGTGAGGGCTAGAATGATAGGTGAGCAAAACAGGATAGGCTGTAGAGTTCTGGATATATTGAATTTGTCTAGGGTGGAACCTGGGAGGCCGGCTAGGAGACATTGGAAAATTGGAAATAACAACAGAAAATGCTGGAAAAACTCAGCAGGCCAGGCAACATCCATGGAGAGAAATTAGAGTCAACGTTTCGTGTCAAAACCCTTTTTCAAGACTAAAGAGGTGCAGGGAATTAAATAGATTAAGAGGCCAGGCTGGGAGAGAACAAAAGAGAAGAGACATTAAGAGGTATTCAAAACGAGACGAGATGGTGATAGGACTAGTGGAGACAAAAGACAGCTCTAGATTAGGTGTGAAATGCGCTGGCAGAATGGGAGACAGCTGCCATGTGGGAGAGAGAAAAAAAAAGGGGGGAGGGCCAAAACAAAGGTGTGGATAAAAAATATATAAGTAAAAATGTAATAGGGGCCGAGGTTATGATCTGAAATTGTTGAACTCGATATTGAGTCCGGAAGGCTGTAAAGTGCCTAATCGGAAGATGAGGTGCTGTTCCTCGAGTTTACATTGAGCTTCTGTGGAACAATGCAAGAGGCCGAGGACGGTGAGGTCCGAGTGGGAATGGGGCGGTGAATTAAAATGACAGGTGACCGGAAGCTCGGGGTCACCCTTACGGACTGAACGGAGGTGTTCCGCAAGCGGTCACCCAATCTGCGTTTGGTTGCAAGAAGTACAAGTAAATCGCTGTTTCACCTGGAAGGGGTGTTTGGGGCCCTGGACAGTGGGAAGGGGGGAGGTATAAGGGCAGGTGTTACATCTCCTGCACTTGCACGGGAAGGTGCCAGGCGAAGGGGAAGGGGTGCTGGGGGTGATAGAGGAGTGGACTAGGGTGTCTCGGAGGGAGCGGTCCCTGCGGAATGCTGAAAGGGGAGGGGAGGGGAAGATGCGTTTGGTGGTGGGATCACTTTGGAGGTGGCGGAAATGGCGGAGGATGATCTGTTGAATGTGGAGGCTGGTGGGGTGAAAGGTGAGGACAAGGGGAACCCTATCGTGGTTCCGGGAGGGAGGGGCAGGGGTGAGGGCAGAAGTGCGGGAGATAGAACGGACACGGTCGAGGGCCGTGTCAACCACGGTAGAGGGGAATCCTCGGTTGAGGAAAAAGGAAGACATGTCGGAAGCACTGGTGTGGAAGGTGGCATCATCGGAGCAGATGCAGCGGAGACGGAGAAACTGAGAGAATGGAATAGAGTCCTTACAGGAGGCGGGGTGGGAGGAAGTGTAGTCCGGGTAGCTGTGGGAGTCAGTGGGCTTGTAATGAATGTTGGTCAATAACCTATTGGAGCTTGGAGATGATGGATAAGGATTTCAACAGTGGTGGCAGTGAAGTGGGGACAAGTGAGGCAAAGTGTTGGAGATGGAAATAGGCAATTTTGGAGATAGACTGAATGTATAGTTTTAAAACTTAGCTCAGGGTTAATTCTGAAGTTGTATACTGTTGGGTTCAGCTTCAGTGAGCACCAAGAAGGGAAATGAATCAAGGCAAGAGTGGAGTTGACTTAATGTAAGACAAGCAGCATGTTTATGAGCATTGAGTTGTGGACATATCATTGAATGGTTAGAAAATGTGTTTGATGAAGATTGTAGATGAAAATGGACAAAGAATTATGGGCTGAATCAGCTTGATTGGTCTTGTAGTGGATAAGCTTTTCTTTGCCAGTTCAAGTGTATGCCAGTGCGGTTTCTCCTTTTCCTCAAGCTTATATTTGCATAGAGCCTCCTTGTGCTGGCATTGATACTCCTGTTTCTCGCCTCATACTTTACCTGATACTCCATTGCTTCCTTCTTGTTCACTTTCAAGCTCTTCATGCTGTGCCAAGCCGAGCCCTTGCAGCCTCCAGTTTTAAGCACTTTTAATAGGTACACGTAGTCCTAACCCTTTTCCTGTGCTGCTAGATGAACCAATTTTAGCATTCTGTCTGTCATTTTGAGCTCTACTAGATATATTTACTGTTATTTGCTTCTGGTAATTTATTTTAACTGTACTTTGAACAGCTTGTTTTGGTATTTATCCCACTTTAGTTGCTGTCAACTGTTACAATTCAGGCCCTCTCACAGCTTGCTTTATTCATGTTTACAGCAACTGTCATTTCCATAGGTGAACCCACGTTCCCGGTGAGGTGAGACTTACAATTTAAAGCATATGGTGAAGGGAAGTAGCATGCCTCAGGGTTAACAACAACTCCTTGTACTGATGTGTTATGCAGCGGAAAAGAAAAAAAAGACTTGCATTTCTATAGCGCCTTTCATGACCATTGGACATCCCAAAGCGCTTTACAGCCAATGAAGCACTTTTTGAAGTGTAGTCACTGTTGTAATGTAGGAACTGAAAGTCATAAAGGATGATGAGTGATGTAAGAAAACTACTAGGCACTTGGTCTAAGCATTAAACAAAGCTTTAATCAACTGTTTCACAACATGGAGGTCTAGTTATGTCCTTCACTAGTTCCTGTTAAGAATGTCCTGCGCAAGCTGGGCCCGTGCCAGAGTATTTATACTCTCCCTGGACAGCGCCACCCGTAGGCCACTCAGTATTATTTCATAAGTCTTTCTTTCATGAATGACTGATTCATGTCAATGAGCATAAACAATGGATCTCTTCGATAAGTGATAAAACCCCATGCTGTCAGATAATAGATTTAAAACTAGAAATCAGATTTATATTACTGAAATAAATTTACAGAGAAGCAAAACAATCCAGCAAACGTTGATACCTACATCGATACTTCAAACTGTTTCCAAAAGCAAAATATCAAAACGTGCGAGTCATTGGAGTCCTTTAACTGATGATGATTTTTATGTGGAACACCCTTGTCCTCAGAGTTCTCTCTCAACACCATGATATGGAGGGCAATGGTTAAACAGAATGAACTGAACAACCCAGAACTGCAGCCCAGATGCACCCTCATGGCCTTTGAAATGGAGCGGTTTCTTTGAAGAAGCTTCCAATTCTTTCTCAACAGGCCATTAATTATAATGTTAAATTAATTCCATCACCAAGTCAATGGAGATATGGATCACAGCCCCAATTGCTATCTGTAGAGAAGTTAATAAGATCAGCCTGAAACAAAGCCTTCTGGAATTTCCATCAGGCACAACACCCATTTAATACGATAGCAAAATACTGCAGATGCTGGAAATCCGAAATAACAACAGAAAATGCTGGAAAAACTCAGCAGGCCAGGCAACATCCGTGGAGAGAGAAATAGAGTCAACGTTTCAGGTCAAAACCCTTTGTCAAGACTGAAAAAGCACAGGAAATGAAACAGATTAAAAGGCCTATCACCATCTCGTCTTGTTTTGAATACCTCTTAATGTCTCTTCACTTCTCTTTTGTTCTCTCCCAGCCCCACAAACTGGCCTTTTAATCTGTTTAATTTCCTGTGCTTTTTCAGTCTTGACAAAGGGTTTCGATCTGAAACATTGACTCTATTTCTCTCTCCACGGATGTTGCCTGGCCTGCTGAGATTTTCCAGCATTTTCTGTTGCTCCACCCATTTAATAGTTGTGATAACTCTGACAGAGAGCTCCATTTCTCCTTACACTGCCCAACTTGCTCGCATCATCATTCCACAAGCTGGTGATCTTCGTTAGACAACCTTGGTCTTATTAGATATTATTCATGGGCAACAACACAAAAAGACACAACTTTTCCCCAACTCCCTCATGCATCAAGCAGCTATTCTCCACAGTGTCGTGTGTTGCCGTACCCTCAGGCTCGGAAACTAAGTGGATCCTTTCAGAATGCAGCACAAACAGTTACATCTAAAGTACATTAGCCCAGCCAAAAGTTCAAATAGAAATATCGACAGATGTTTTAAGATATTACACAGGACAAAGCCTTGCATCTGTCAGGTTTTTAAATCCCTAGATGTAGTTCACAAGATAGCTACAGATGAGGAAAGCCGTTCAACCCCTCTAAATTCATCCATCAAGAAAACGCCAAAAATCCTCCTATTGCAGCATCCAATTGCTTTTTAAATGCTTTCAGGTTTTTTTCCCCACCACTTCTCTATCTGGAAGTTCATGCCATATGTTGGTCACTCTCTGTGTGAATAAGAATTCTCTGATATCAGCCTTAAATTTACCTTTTACTAGTTAAAGAAAGAAAGTCTTGCATTTATTTAAACATAAGACGTAGGAGCAGGAGTAGGTCATTTGGCCCCTCGAGCCTGCTCTGCCATTCAATGAGATCATGGCTGATCTGATCTTGGCCTCAACTTCACTTCCCTGCCCGCTCCCCATAACCCTTGACTTCCTTACCTTTCAAAAATCTGTCTATCTCCACCTTAAATATATTCAATGACCCAGCTTCCACAGCTCGCTGGGAAAGAGAATTCCAAAGATTCACAACCCTCAGAGAAGAAATTCCTCCTCAATTCCATTTTAAATGGGTGCCCTCTTATTCTGAAATTATGCCCCCTAGTTCTAGATTCCCCCACGAGGGGAAACATCCTCTCTGCATCTACCCTGTCAAGCCACTTCAGAATCTTATATGTTTCAATAAGATCCCCTCATTTTTCAAAACTCCAATGAATATAGGCCCAACCTGCTCAACCTTTCTTCATAAGACAACCCTTTCATCTTCGGAAGCAACCTTGTGAACCTTCTCTGAACTGCCTCCAATGCAAGTATATCCTTCCTTAAATAAGGTGACCAAAACTGTACGCAGTACCCCAGCACTTTAGCACCTTTCATGACCACCGGACGTCCCAAAGTGCTTTACAGCCAATGAAGTACATTTTGAAGTGTAGTCACTGTTGTAATGTAGGAAAAGAGACTGCTAATTTGTGCACAGCAAGCTCCCACAAACAGCAATGTGATAATGACCAGATAAGCTGTTTTTAGTGATGTTGATGAAGGATAAATGCCCCGGGAGCATAAAGGTGAGTGAATGCATCGTCAAATGCCATATCCCGCCAACTGCATCACTAGCCTCACACACTGCTCAATGCACCATACCCCCATCATTCACCTACCAACAATCTCTATCAATCAGGACTCATACCTAACTTCATATGCTTCACCTCACCCTCACACACTTAGATCTGCTGCAAGCCTCACACCCACCACAGCTTGCACACACTGCAGCTATTCAACCATATCACCCAAACGTATTGCCCGACACTCACCGACACACTTCCCTTTCTCTCACAGGACAAGGTGGTGCACAACCGGAGGCAGTAAAAACTAACCAGAGGGAGAGAGGCACGCCTAAATGTTCTAACCCCTGTGGAGAAGACAGTGCTGGCCATTATGGGAAGGGCCATTGGTGAGGCCGTGGCCACCGATGGGGCTGAATCCATTGAAGATGACGGTATTAATGTAAGAAAACTACTAGGCACTTGGTCTGAGTATTAAACAAGGCTTTAATCAACTGTTTTTCAACATGGAGATCTAGTTGTGTCCTTCACTAGTTCCTGTTAAAGAATGTCCTGAGTAAGCTGGGCCCATGCCCGAGTATTTATACTCTCCCTGGACAGCGCCACCAGCAGGCCGCCCAGTATTACTTCATAAGTCATTTCCACATGAATGACAAGATTCATGTCAGGAATTCTCATACCTAATCTCCTTCTCACAGCACACTTTTCACTCATCTAAAACTCTCTTCTGACTTACAAGCCGCAGATGGTGTAAACATGCACTTCTTACTTTCTCCTCTTGCCTCACTCGTGTCCCTTTTTCATTTCAGATACCCAAGAACTGCAACCAGCCCAGGCAGTGGTGGAAGAGCAGGAAGATAGTAATGATGAAGACACACCATCACTCGATTTCACACTCACAGCCACCAGCTCAGGTATTGACACTGTGTGTATTTTAGAGGAAAGCGTAGAGGTGGGATCGGCACATGTTGAGACACTGGGCACAAGTGCACTGCAGGCAGGGCAGAGGGCAAAGCTAGTGCAGGTGTCAGCTCGACAGAGGGCGAGGTCGCACAAGGGTTCAGCTACAGAAGGCTCAGATAAAGATTTGGATGGGCCAGGCTACAGAAAAAGGCTGATGGGTGTACACACCGAAATGCTTGGTGCATTGAGAAGCCTGCCCGAAAGCCTGCGTTCAATGTCAAGGAGCATGGAGGGGTCCAGCACCAACTTGGCACAGGGCTTTGTGCAGAGCTTGAAGCCCATCCTTTCCAGCATGGAACTGGTGGCCAACTCCAGCAACACACTTTTGGAACCAACCATGATGCTGCATCTTGTGATGAAATATTCCATTCATCACTGCCTGTGACTGTGGTCGGTTTCAGTGTCATTTCCCTTCCCCCAGTCCTCATTGTATTGTTTATTGGAATGTGCTGGAATGTGCTGTGTGTGTAGGGCTCTGCCCATACCTGGCCCCTTTTTGTAAGCTAGCTCAGTCTGGCCTCAGTCTCCAGAAGGAAGATACCTCTCTCTCTTACGTGTTACTTTCTAAGTTAATAAAAGCCTTGTTTTGTTTCGCTAACATCGAGTCTCGGAATTATTGAGGCACATCAATTTTATTAACTTATTTTTCAACACTGTGGATCAACTCCTGAAACCCGAACGTTTGGATTTGGATCAACATGCTCCGGACGCATCAGCACGCTTCGGACACTGGTTTGAGTGTATGGAATTCTTCCTGGACAATTCCGCAGCCGTCAAAGACGCTACGGACGCTGCGAGGATGAGACTCGGAATTCTGCGGAATTGGGTAAGCCACCGGGTTTACCCCCTCATCCAAGACGCCGATACGTACCTGGCCGCCTGCGACATCTTAAAGGTGCATTACCAGCAGCCTACGAATGAGGTGTATGCTAGGCATCTGCTCGCTACTCGCGCACAGCGACCTGGGGAATCGGTGGAGGAGTTCCTAAGCACCCTGAAAATGCTTGGCAAAGACTGCAAGTGCCGAGATGTAAAAGCTGCAGTGTACACTGACGAGCTTGTTCGCGATGCCTTTATCACAGGCCTCAGCTCCACTTACATCCGGCAAAGACTGCTGGAAAAAACGGGGTTGGACCTGAAACAGGCTGCGGACACCGCGCGATCCCTGGATGTGGCCCAGAGAAACTCGGACGCCTACTCTTCAGCCCGCGCCGTCCACGCCGCCACGTGTGCACCGCCATCTTGGAAGGCATCTTCCCCGCCCGGCAGCCCGACACCGGCGGGGCCCCGCTCTCCCCCCAGAAGCCCTACGACAGCCGCGACGCGTCAGGGACCCAACTGCTACTTCTGCGGGCAGCCAAAACACACCAGAAACCTGTGCCCGGCGAAAGGCACCACCTGCTTTAAGTGCGGTAAGAAGGGGCACTTCGGGAAGGTGTGCAGAGGGAACCCCGCCGGAAAACCCGCCACCGCCGCGTGTGCGCCGTGGGAGCGGCCATCTTGGACGCCATCTTGCCCGACCTCGTGGGGTCCGCCATCTTATGAGCAGACAGCGTGGATGCCATCTTGTATCGATCAGGGCCCTACAGTGGCATCGGTCACAGTGGACCAGACCAGGCCGCACCCGCTATCCAAATCAATGGTGGACATCGAGGTAAACGGGTGCCGGGTTAAATGTTTAATTGACAGTGGAAGCACGGAGAGTTTTATCCACCCTGAACTGGCACAGCAACTCTCCCTAAAGGTGGTCCCTGCTCAGGGTACCATCTCTATGGCTGATAAAACCCAGACATCAACCATTCTGGGTTACTGCACGGTACAATTGGGCGTTAACGGAACTGTATACGATAATTTTAAAGTATTAATCATGAAGAACCTATGTGCGAGCGTGATCTTGGGCCTGGATTTCCAGTGCAACCACCAAAGCATCACGCTCAAGTACGGTGGGTCCCAGCCGCCCCTCACAGTGTGCGGTCTGGCTACCCTGAAGGTAAAGCCGCCTTCGCTATTCGCGAACCTTACCCCTAACTGCCGGCCAATAGCGACCAAAAGCAGAAGGTACAGCTGGGAGGACAGGCGGTTTATCGCGACCGAGGTAGACAGGCTCCTGAAAGAGCGCATTATTGAACGCAGCAACAGCCCGTGGCGCGCCCAAGTTGTAGTGGTAAGGGGTAGCGAGAAGAAACAGATGGTGATCGACTATAGTCAAACGATCAACAGGTACACCCAACTAGACGCCTACCCGCTACCCCGCATATCAGAAATGGTGAACCAAATCGCCCAATACCGGGTGTTCTCCACCATCGACCTCAAGTCAGCGTACCACCAGCTCCCTATCAGACCAGAGGACCGCCCGTACACCGCCTTCGAGGCGAACAGACGCCTCTACCAATTCCTCAGAGTCCCCTTTGGGGTGACGAATGGGGTCTCGGTTTTTCAGAGGGAGATGGACCGCATGGTCGATGACCACCACTTGCAGGCAACCTTCCCCTACCTCGACAACGTCACCATCTGCGGCCACAATCAGCAGGATCACGACTCGAACCTCGAGAGGTTCCTGGAAACCGCACAAAAACTCAACCTCACCTACAACGAGGACAAGTGCGTTTTCAACACCACGCGCCTCTGCATACTAGGCAGCGTGGTGGAGAATGGGGAAATCGGACCAGACCCCGACCGATTGCGCCCCCTACGGGAGCTGCCCCTGCCCAACACTCCCAAAGCCCTGAAAAGGTGCCTGGGGTTATTTTCTTATTATTCCCAATGGGTCCCCAACTACTCCGACAAAGCCCGCCCCCTCTTGAAAGCATCCTCTTTTCCGCTCTCTGCTGAGGCCCACGCCGCCTTCAAAAGCATTAAGCAGGATATTGAGCGGGCCACGCTACAGGCAGTGGACGAGAACACTCCATTTCAAGTGGAAAGTGATGCGTCTGACTTCGCCTTGGCGGCCACCCTCAACCAGGCGGGGCGGCCCGTAGCTTTCTTCTCGAGGACCCTCCAAGGGCCCGAGATCAGACACTCCTCCGTGGAAAAGGAGGCCCAAGCCATCGTGGAGGCAGTGCGCCACTGGCGCCACTACCTAGCCGGCAAACGCTTCACCCTACTTACCGACCAGCGGTCGGTAGCGTTTATGTTCAATAATAAACAGAGGGGGAAGATTAAAAATGATAAGATTCTTAGGTGGCGGATCGAGCTCTCCACCTTTGAGTACGACATCATTTACCGGCCAGGGGCCCTTAACGAATCCCCTGACGCCCTCTCACGAGGGATGTGTGCCAGCGCCACCGGGGATCGGCTACAGACCCTCCACAACGACCTCTGCCACCCAGGGGTCACGCGGCTGTTCCACTTCATAAAGTCCCGCAACTTACCCTACTCGATTGAGGAAGTTCGGTCTCTGACCAGGAACTGCCGCACTTGCGCTGAGTGCAAGCCTCGGTTCTACCGCCCAGATAGAGCCCACTTAATCAAAGCTACACGGCCCTTTGAGCGGCTCAGCTTAGATTTCAAGGGCCCCCTCCCGTCCGTCGACCGCAATGTTTACTTCCTGAACATTGTGGACGAATACTCCCGGTTCCCATTCGCCTTCCCCTGCCCAGACATGACCAGCGCCACGGTCATTAAATGCCTCAACAGCCTGTTCTGCCTGTTCGGTATGCTGAGCTACATCCATACGGATAGGGGGGCGTCCTTCATGAGTGAAGAGCTACGCCAGTACATGCTGTCCAAGGGGATCGCCACGAGCCGTACCACCAGCTACAACCCCCGGGGTAACGGCCAAGTGGAGCGAGAGAACGGGACAGTATGGAAAGCAGTCACTCTAGCTCTAAGGACCAAGGGCCTCCCTATCTCCCGCTGGCAGGAAGTCCTCTCGGATGTGCTCCATTCGATACGGTCGCTATTGTGTACGGCCACTAATGCCACGCCTCATGAACGAATGTTTGTCTTTCCCCGGAAATCCACCTCAGGCGTATCCATGCCGTCATGGCTCTCCACCCCAGGTCCGGTACTCGTGCGAAGGCATGTGAGGGGCCACAAGACTGACCCTCTCGTGGAGCCAGTACACCTACTCCACGCCAACCCCCAATACGCATATGTCCGGCACGCCGACGGAAGGGAGGACACCGTGTCCATAAAAGACGTCGCCCCAGCCGGCATCGACAACAACCACGGCAATAGCAGCAACAACGATCACAGCAACTCTTACCCACCCACTACTCTTTCATCACCCC
The DNA here is from genome assembly GCF_052327205.1 of Somniosus microcephalus. Taxonomy (NCBI): domain Eukaryota; kingdom Metazoa; phylum Chordata; class Chondrichthyes; order Squaliformes; family Somniosidae; genus Somniosus; species Somniosus microcephalus. The sequence continues at coordinate 54,601,102 of NC_141007.1, read as the reverse complement.
CGGAAGAACATCGACCAACGGCACCCCCACCAACTACCCCTTCAACAACCCTGGCGGCACCCCCGGCAGAGACCCAGCCGACACCCGCGGCACCACAACAGCCACGTCGGTCGCAGAGGACTATCAAACCCCTGAACAGACTAAATCTATAGAAGGGGTGAATGTGATGAAATATTCCATTCATCACTGCCTGTGACTGTGGTCGGTTTCAGTGTCATTTCCCTTCCCCCAGTCCTCATTGTATTGTTTATTGGAATGTGCTGGAATGTGCTGTGTGTGTAGGGCTCCGCCCATACCTGGCCCCTTTTGTAAGCTAGCTCAGTCTGGCCTCAGTCTCCAGAAGGAAGATACCTCTCTCTCTCTTACGTGTTACTTTCTAAGTTAATAAAAGCCTTGTTTTGTTTCGCTAACATCGAGTCTCGGAATTATTGAGGCACATCACATCTGATGGTTGATGTCTCAGCTTCCACTACAGCACAAGCAGCATCCACCAAACGTCTGAGTGCGGCAGTGGAAGCTCAGACTGCTGCCACCATGGCTCTGGATACCAGTGTTCAAAGGAGCTTTCAGGGTGTCATAGCAGTCCAGCAATCTGTCCTCCAACAGATTACTAGGATTACCGAGGCACCGCCCGGGAGAGTGAGAGTGGCTCCATAGAGCACAAACCTGCTGTCCTCTCTCAGGATGACAGCTTTTGTGCTTGCACCCCTGCCACTCTGCCAGTGCCCTTGCTGTTGCCTGTCAGCCAGCCAGTCCAGACAGCTGCCGTCCATGCCAAGATGGTGCAGTCTGAAGCCAGGTCTTCTAGGCCCAGAGCTGCTTGAGGTCATCCTCCAAGGCCCTCTGCAGTGTCCCCCACTGAAAGTCAGCAGCCTTCCACCAGCCATGCTGCAGCCACTGGGGTAGCACTTCATAGGAGCACTGGGACAGACAAAGGCACACGGAAGACAGGCACTAAGGGAATGCACAAGGGTGATTAGTTTATTTTTGTATGCACTATGGCATGATTTAATTTATAAATTTGGATTGGAATGTATATTTTGTGTTGGCTTTTATTTTTGCATTATGGGCAAGAGAACGCTGTGGTGGTCAGTGAAAGAGGGAAGGTAAGGTGTGTGGGGCTGTTGGTGAATGGGGAATTGTGTTTGAGGTTACCGGTATTGTACTTGAATTCATTGTTCACAGACAGCCTGGGCAGAAAGGGGCTGTCTAGTTTTCAGCCTCCCTTCCTCTTCCGCCTCCTCCTCTTCCTCGTCCTCCTCCTCGAGCTCCTGCTCCTCAGCTTCTCACCCAATTGGTGGTGGCAAGGGCTATCCCCTCATGATGGCAAGGTTGTGCAGCATACCACCACAAATCTTGAGACCTGCTCAGCCAAGTACAGCAGGGATTCTCCAGAGTGATCCAGGCAGCTTTAGGATGCCAATGGTCTGCTCTATCAGATTTCTTGTGGCAACATGGCTCTCATTGTATACCTGCTGCGCGCATGTGTGTGGGTTGTGAACCGGAGTCACGAGCTATGCCATCAGTGGATAGCCCTTGTTGCCCAGTAGCCACCCTCTGGTTTGCCATGGTGGCTGAAAAACAATTGGCTCTGCAGACTGGCGCAGAATGAATGCATCAAGACTACTGTCAGGATACCGGGCATTGACCTGTATGATGCGCTGCCTGTGGTCACACACCAGCTGCACGTTGAGGGAGTGGAATCCCTTTCAGTTGAGGTAGAAGGCAGAGTTGACATGAGGTGCACACAAAGCAACGTGCATGCAGTCAATGGCACCCTGCACCACGGGGAAGCCTGCAATCCTTGCAAACCGTCATGCTCGCTCCACCTGCTTCTCTCTGGCAAGAGGGAATGAAATGAAATTATCTCTCTTTGCATAGAGAGCCTCAGTGACCTCCCTTATGCAAAAGCGCACTGCAAACTGTGAGATGTTGCTAATATCTCTAGCAGCAGCCTGGAAGGAGCCAGACGCACAAAAGTTCAAAGCCACGGTCACCTTCACAGCCACTGGCAATGCGGTCCTTGCCCTGCTCTGAGGTTGGAGTTGTGGCCGCAGCAGGTGGCAGATTTCAGTGACCACCTCCTTCGTGAAGTGCAGACGTCGCAAACATTGGTCGTTGCTGAAATTCAGTTCGGAGAAATGCTCCCTGAACACCCTGGGTGGATATGGCCTCCTGCCAAAAGCCCTTCTCCACCTCCTCCCTCTTCCAGCAGCTTGTCCTGCTCTGCGTGGCCTCTGCTCATTCTCCCAGTCATGTTCGATTCCAAGAGGAAGGTCTACTAGTGCACCCATGCCTGGGAGCAACTGGTTTGTGCAGAAACCTTGAAGTCAGCAAAAAGTACTTCAGCACCTGCCACACCATTCCCTGTAGACTTTTGAAACAATTATTAGTAAAAAAAAACAGTACTAGCAAAATTAATTAGACTAAAAGTAGATAAATCTCAAGGACCGGATGACCTACATCCTAGGGTTTTGAAAGAGGTGGCCATTGAGTTATTGGACGCATTGGTTGTCACCTTCCAAAATTCTAGAGATTCTGGAACGGTTCCTGCAGATTGGAGGATAGCAAATGTAACCCCGCTATTTAAGAAAGGAGGGAGAGCAAACGGGGAACTACAGACCTGTTAGCCTCACATCAGTAGTTGGGAAAATGCTGGAATCTATTATAAAGGATGTAATAACTGGGCACTTAGAAATTAATAGTAAGATTGGGCAGAGTCAACATGGATTTATGAAAGGGAAGACCTGTTTGACAAACCTATTGGAGTTCTTTGAGGATGTAACTAGTGGAGTAGACAAAGGGGAACCAATGGATGTGGTGTATTTGGATTTTCAGGCAGCCTTCGATAAGGTCCCACACAGGAGGCTGGTGAACAAAATTAGGCCACATAGAATTGGGGGTAATAAAATAGCATGGATTGAGAATTGGTTAACAGACAGAAAACAAAGAGTAGGGATAAACAATTCTTTTTCAGGATGGCAGGCTGTGACTAGTGGGGTACCGCAAGGATCGGTGCTTGGGCCCCAGCTATTCACAATCTATATCAATGGTTTGGATGAGGGGACTAAATGTAACATTTCCAAATTTGCTGATGACACAAAGCTAGGTGGCAGTGTCAGCTGCGAAGAGGATGTGATGAGGCTTCAACGGGATCTCGACAGGCTCAGTGAGTGGGCGAGAACATGGCAGATCGATTATAATGTGGATAAATGTGAAGTGTTTCGAGAGACTGGTCCTGGCTCACATCAAAGCCAGTGTTCCCGTCTCTCTTGACCAACACCAGTTTGCCTATCGTGCAAACAGATCAACGGAGGATGCAATCACAACTGCTCTACACTCTGCACTGAATCACTTAGATGGTAAAGAGACCTACATCAGAATGCTGTTCATAGACTACGGCTCAGCATTCAACACTATCGTCCCCAACAAGCTGGCCACCAAACTCCACACTCTTGGCCTGAACACTTCCCTCTACAACTGGACCCTGGACTTCCTAACAAACAGACCCCAGTCTGTCAAATTAGGTAACTATGTAAGAATTCACAATAATTTACAGTTCTGAAGATCAATTTTTTTGATTAAAGAATCCCTGGGCGTAGTGCTTTTAAATTTCCAGGGATAAAAATGGCAGTCACACCACATGGCCGAAGACAAAAGAGGCTTGGAATGCAGCTTTCTGTGTCTGGAAGTAAGGTTCAATGAAGACAAAGGACATTGCTTTGTTTACAAAGCAATTGAATGCTATTAGCATTTGTTTGTATATCGAGTGGATACATCTAAACTGCAGAAGAGACTTTTGTATCTTGAATTGGAAACGTTTAAGATTTGAATGGGTTTTAAATCACTCAGCACTGGACAATAGGGCTGTTGCATTCTCTTTGTTTCAGCCCAGGGAGCTCCGGAAGACACATTAACCCAGTCTAACCACTTTGAGTTAGCCAATCACAGCTTTCTCTTGTGTATTGGACCCTTTGGGTGGGGAATTTTGCACACAGCCCTTGCAAGGCAGAACGGCAGGGGCCTCACCAGGTATAAAGATAGCGGCTGAGAAGCTATCTCGCTCTCTTACTTCGCTGGACCAAAGGTGAGCAGGGTGTTCTGACTCCTCGGCAAGGCAACCTAACAGGAGTTTGGGGTGGTGATTTAAGGATATTGCTAAGATTGTTTAAATAACATTGTAGCCATTGTATCCCTCGTTTTCGCCGTCTGCAACCCCCTGTTATATAGTTTTACTGTAATTACTGTGTGCGTGTGGGATAGTTTGATATTTTGATTGTAGTTTATTTAGGTAATAAAACTTGATTTTTTTCTCTCATCCAAACTACGTGTCTGTTTTAATATCAATAATTATAAGCCCTGCAGTCAGAACTGGAAGGTGGGGTAGCGATTCGAAACCGCTGTTTTAAAATTGGTCTGAGTGCAGGCAAAGGCTGCAAGACCAGGAAAATTACTTTAAACCAGTTTAAAGAAGCCCCAACCCTTACAACCACACCTCCCCCCCCCCGACCCTGAACACGGGGGCCCCACAAGGATGTGTGCTGAGCCCCCTCCTCTACTCCCTCTTCACCCACGACTGTGTGGCTGCTCATGGTTCCAACGCCATCATCAAGTTTGCGGATATACCACGGTAGTAGGCCAGATCACCAACAACGATGAGTCAGCCTACAGGGAGGAGGTCCAGCATCTCGTGAAGTGGTGCGCCGATAACAACCTGGCCCTTAACATCAAGAAAACCAAAGAAATCATTGTGGACTTCAGGAAGTCTAAAGGCGGAAGTCACACCCCCATCTACATCAATGGGGCTGTGGTGGAAAGGGTGGACAGCTTTAAGTTCCTCGGAGTCCACATCGCGGAAGACCTCTCCTGGTCCCTCAATACCTCCTCTCTGGTGAAGAAGGCCCAGCAGCGCCTATATTTCCTAAGGAGGCTGAAGGGATGTAACCTGTCACCCCTGATCCTCTCTAACTTTTACCGCTGCACAATAGAGAGCATCCTGACGAACTGTATCACAGTATGGTATGGCAGCTGTAGCTACTATGACCGGAAAGCCCTGCAGCGGGTAGTCAAAACTGCCCAGCGCATTACCGGCACCCGGCTACCGACCATAGAGCACATATACCAGAAACGCTGTTTACGGAGGTCACGGACCATCATCAAAGACCCTACCCACCCCAGCCACAGTCTGTTCGCCCTCCTGCCATCTGGGAGACGCTACAGATGCATTCGCACCCGTACGACCAGATTTAGGAACAGCTTCTTTCCCAGGGCTGTCATCCTACTGAACTCCACAAATAAACTCTAAAGCCTGCACATCTGCCAATGCACTTTATTATGGTTATGTTTATGTTAATGTATTACAAGCCAAATGTATGTTGAATGTTTAAATGTCTTAATCTAAATGTACACTCTCGGGAGCCGCAAGCCTACATTTCGTTGTACTGCACTTGTGCACTAACAATGACAATAAAGTTGATTATTATTATTATTATTTGGTAGAAAAAACAGAAAAGCAGAGTATTTCCTAAATGGTGAAAGATTGGGGAATGTAGATGCTCAAAGGGACCTGGGTGTCCTTGTACATGAGTCACTGAAAGTGAATGTGCAGGTGCAGCAAGCCATTAGGAAAGCAAATGGTATGCTGGCCTTCATTACAAGAGGATTTGAGCACAGGAGTAAAGAAGTCTTACTCCAATTATATAGGGTCTTGGTGAGACCACACCTGGAGTACTGTGTACAATTTTGGTCTCCTTACCTAAGGAAGGATATACTTGCCATAGAGGGAGTGCAACAAAGGTTCACAAGATTGATTCCTGGGATGGCGGGACTGTCGTATGAGAAGAGATTGAGTAAACTAGGCCTGTATTCTCTTGAATTCAGAAGAATGAGAGGGGATCTCATTGAAGCATACAAAATGATTATAGGGCTTGATAGGGTGGATGCTGGGAGAATGTTTCCCTTGGCTGGGAAGTCTAGAACCAGGGGCCACAGCCTCAGGATGGGTAGGCCATTCAGGACTGAGATGAGCCCATCAAGGTGTGATCTGACCAGGGCACTCTACAATTTGATCATGACTTACCCTAACTTGTATTCTACTACTTTGGTTATGTAGTTCAATATTCTATTGGCTATGCCTGTTTAGCATCAAGTCTATGAAAAAACCTTTCATGGAGTATGAGTGTCACTTATTTTTCCTTCCTATGTGTAGTACTTTGCACCTGTCTGCATTAAACTTCACTGCCATTGTTTTGCCCGTATACATATTTTGTCCCGCTGTTGTGTAATTTCTGAGCTGCCCCTCCTAGCTTGGAATCATCTGCAAATTTGACCATTTTGCATTGAGTTTCCAAATCCAGGTCATTTATGTAAATCGAAACACAAGTGATCCCAACTTGCAGCATTGCACATTCATGATATTCACCATTTTTTGTGAAAAATTATCCCACAATAATATTGTTATGTAACTTGCACTATTCCTGTTACTTCAAACAAACCTGGTCATCATCCCCATTGTTTTCAAGGACTGTTCTCCGTTAATATGAGATAAAAAATATGCTGTGTCAGAATTCCTCTTCCCACTGAAAGAGCTGGGAAAGAGTAACATAAAATATTGTAAAATTAAAATGCAGTCACTTAAAATAAATTAAAATGAAGTACGTGAACATTTCACCTCTGACCTCATCACACAAAACAATGGTTGTTTATGAGGTCTGTTTGCTTTTTGCGTATAACTGAGTATAAGACAAGGACAGTCACCAATTTGGGTATAAAGCTCATCTTACAACTGAATAACATTTATTGGAACATTTTATGACAAAGAGAATCACTTTGCATTACCCTTTTGTGGTTTTATTATTAAGTGCTTGGCTGTTCTGCTTATTGTCACTTAAACACTGACAATTTCCCTCCTCTGAGGATTATCCTACATTTCCCTCTATCTGGACAATATCAGTTTTGATTTTCACAGAAATCTCATATAACTGCTTTGAAAACAGAAGAATAAAGAATATCATTTTTTTTTAGGAACAAAACGAGGTCATTAGCTGCAAACACAACCCTTTATCTTAGACCAACCCAACATTCTGCAGTGGTTTAAGGAGAAGGCCCACCACCATCTTCTCAGGGCAACTGGGATGGGCAATAAATGTGACCTTGCCCACATCGCAAAAACAAATATTTTACAAATTCTCTCCAATTGACTCTTGAACCTGCTTCAATATTTCTCGAATAGCTCAGTCTATTAAATTCTGGGTAAACTTTGTTCTTACCAATAACCTTCCCGTTTTTTATTTGGTTCCCTGGGTATTTGATCCCTTCACCACAGAGAACAATTTGCCTGGAACAATTCTGTCAGTTCCTTTTAAAATATCTTTAAAAACTTCAATTAGATTACATTGAAATTCCTTTTCCAAGGTAAACAAACCCAACTTCCTTAATTTTTCATCCTAACTTACATTTCCGATACCCGATTCCCGATGTGTTTCTGGAGAGATTTTTTAAATATTTATTTTTGGGATGTGGTCTTTTCTGGCAAGGCTGATCTGCACTTCCATGGATGCTGGTACTTTGCCAAGTGATCATAACAGTGAGTGTCCATGAACCGTTCAACTATAGTGGGAGCCACAGCCAGGCTCTTTCCTGTTCTCACCAGCTGGCCACATGTGGCATTATTTTGAAATAGAGCTGGAAATTCTTCCCGTGTCCTGGTCAACATTTATCTCCCATCCACGTCAACTGGTCGTTCATCTTATTGCTGTACACAAAATGGTGGCTGAGGTTGCGAACATAATACAATCACTTGACTAAAATGTAATTCAGTGTACGTGAAACATTGAGAGATGTGATAAGGCACTGTTTCAATTCGATTCATTCATTTTAATGCCTCTTTTGTCTTTTGCTCCCTTGCTAATTATTTTGATGTACATCAATTTTAATTTGCCCGTGTTCTTTAGTCATGTATCATTCTGAATTACATTAACCTGCCTCACCTCAGTTGAAAATGGCAACGAGTGGATACCCTGAAGGCTCAGTCAGTTTACTGAACCAGTCATTGAGTCATTCTTCTCTTCTTAGGCAGTCCCTCGGAACCGAGGATGACTTGCTTCCATATTAAAAATGAGTTCTCAGGTGACTGATGAGTCCAATGCAGGACCTACAGTCTCTGTCACAGGTGGGACAGACGGTGGTTGAATGGGTGGGGTGCTTGGGTTGACGTGCGCTCCTTGTGCTGCTTGCGCTTGGCTTCCGCTTGCTCCCGGCGAAGAGACTCGAGGTGTTCAGCGCCTTCTCAGATGCTTCTCCTCCACTTTGTGCAGTCTTGGGCTGGGGATTCCCAGTTGTCGGTGGGGATGTTGTACTTTTTCAAGGAGGCTTCGAGGATACGAGACTCCCAAGACAGGCGCTCTACTCGGAGCTCCAACGCGGCAAGAGAGCCCCAGGTGGGCAGAGGAAATGCTTTAAGAACACCCGTTGAGTCATACAGACCAGGAGGCTCCCTTAGTTCAATCCTCAGTGTGTGCTGAGCTAGCCGTTCCGAGATTGGGGAGTGAGGGCAAACAGGGAGAAAAGAGAAAACAAATAGGTCAGGATTCCCACTCCTAATTACTGCTCAACAACACTGATTAGACAGTGCATACATGCGCACAGAAAGTGAGCAGTACCCACTATGGTTGACTAGTTTACAGACACTCACTTAGCAAGGTACCAGAGGGAGCCCAGCGTCCATGGAACAGCAAACCAGCAAGAAGCTCATGTCAGTCAAGAGGGGAGAAAAAACTGGCAGACAAAATAAGAACCAACTCACTTTTTTTTGTACTGCAACGCAGGGAGACAACTAGAAAAGGAACGTTGGAAATTGAGAGCTTAAGTGTTTTATTTTTCCTCATTTTTAGAATTCCCTTTCACAATACATACTTAAAGGAAGTAAAATGCAAAACTTGTGATGTGGCCAATTTTGAAGGTGCCCTGTATAATCTTATAATCAGACATTGAAATGGCAGTCCTGATGGACACATCCCATCGCAGATCTTACAGTGGCGTAACCTTTGGACTGTTACAAAGTGCAATCTACATAAAAAGTCTTTTCTATACAGATTGTACCTTTACTACCCCAAAACATCAATACTATAAAAATCGGCATGTCCATTAACATCTTTAATGATCCTGAATCGTTTGCCGTTTTTGTGTAGAAATTTCTAACATACAAATCAGAACTTTTTGCCAACAATAACCCTTTATTGTAGTCTAGCTATGCAGTAATCTGAATTTAAGGCTACAACAATATAAAGTGCTGCTGCTGGGATCCAGAAGGCTCCAATTTCCTTTTGTTTCATCATTTAAAAAAAAATTTACAATTTTTTCCCAATAAAAATCCCCAGGTTTGTAGGCAGATGTGGAACAGATGTGAGTGCACAAATATCATGACATCACAGGCACCATAATGAATATCCTTCATGCTCAGAATCAGCAAGAAACTGGGCAAGAGGCATGTATTGTCTCGGAGCCAAAAATAAATAAAACCCTGACGAATCACTAAAAGAAAATGCAAAACCTTCAGTTAAAGAACGTGGTAAACTACACGCCGAAAGACCACAGGCTAGTGCCATTCATCGGAACAGCACAATTGTGATGGTAATTATATGCAGTGACCGGGTAAAATAAAACTGACCCGAAAATATAGTGAAGTTGTCAAAGTAGGGGGGAAGAAATTGACCATTTTGTGATAATCTCAATCCAAGCAACCAAAAAGTGAATTTCCCATGGATTATCTTTGAATTCCAAAATCGACCAACCAGCATTCTCTGTGTAGTTGCACTCAATTTGCATTATCAATCATTACATTACTGCTGACCCATCACCGGTGACCTGTGTTTGCATGAGTAGACATTACCAAGAGAAGACCATATGTTACACATTCTAAACCTGTGGCCTGCTGGAAGAATGCTGGGGGTAGGGAAGCGGAACGCAAATTCACTTTTATCATAATAACATTTTAAAACTGCAATTTGACGAATATTCGATTGCTCTAAATAATTCTACTGAGATTTCAAGCAAATAGTAATGGTTTATGAAAAGTTCATGAGCTCTCCTGGGGCTTTATCATCTTCCATGTCAAGGCCTCTGCTGTTGCTGTTCTCAAGATAGCTCCTGGGAAGTGCACGATGTGCTATGTATTGACTTACTTTCTGATTTTCTTTCTGTATCTGTGGGGAAATGCTTTCCTTGTCCTTAGCATTTCCTCTTTATTTGATCGCTTCCTCAGACTGTCAACGACTCAGCTTGTGTGGTAGGACCAAGGGCATCCAATGCCTTACTAGTCCACCACACTCTCTCAATTTTTCAGCCCCCCTCCCAAACATGTAAGGGAGCCTCAAGAGTACAGAGCTTACAAGCATTCCAAAAAGGTAGTGTTCCCAAATTCTTGCGTTTACTGAACAGTTTTTAAGGTAAATGGACTTTGCACCAAAATGTATTTATTAGAACACATCTGATCATCTCTGGGATATGGTTTCAAATTGAACTCAGATATCAAAGGTAGGAGGCTTCCTGTCGCCGATAGGGAACTGGGTGACAAACCGAGTGCATTAGAAACTATTTTCCTTTCAATTCTAGGATATGGGTTTGAGTCAGTCAGTGGTCGATTAAATGAACCCACATTGATTCTCTGAACCTTACTCCCTGAGAGAAACACAAAATATTGGCAGGCCAGGGTGGAAGAAACAAATTGTGTTTACTCAACAGATTTCAGCCTGATTCCAAGAAATGTTTCACCATTAAAGTAACTCAGGCAATGAAAATGATCCTGCGCCATTTGAAATTACAGTACATACCCTTCATGGCAGAATATCACATGTTCCTAAGGACCAAAAATTTTACATTTTTTAGGCCTTATGAGATTCCAAGTGAGAGAAAAAAATGACTCTCCATTAGTTCTATTCCAATCCAAACCAATCCGAAAAGAGATACAGTATTGAAAATAGCCACTTTCAGTTGGGTGGACTGCGATTTTCACTAGTATGTTTATGGTCAAGCACAGTTCAGGCAAAGGCCAGGGTATTGATGAAGCACTCAAAGAAACCACCTTAAACCCTGAAATAAACCTTCAATCGTACTAAGCATCAAGCCTGAAGTATAAACCCTTTATACCAAACATTAAGAATGAAGCAAACCTATCAAGTCAATTCATTCCATTTTAAAAATGTAACAATAACATTTAAAAGTAACCACAGTTCTATTTGTTTAAACAGATTTGTGGTCTATCTCACCCTTTTTGATCATAAATTTCACTCATGTCATTTCGTTGATGTTAATATATTTGCATCTGCCCAAGGCTAGCCGTCATTCACTCATCAAAATGCTTTGAATTCTGTGCTCCAGATCAGTCTTGGCAGAAAGTAAATAGGCCTCCAGTTTTGGTAGCTTTCATGTTTTGATCAATTTGGATGCAATTCAATATAAATGGTCAGTGGGTCAGCCAACACATCCACACAATTCCAATCCTTTCCCCAGTTCATCTATCCGATTCCAATCATTGAATACAATAGACATACGCATATGTTTTGTACAAATGCAGCATCTCACAACCACACAGGATCTGACACATAGGCATATAGATATGTACAATATATTGAACTCACAGAGCAGCCTTGTTGGCAGTCAGCAGGGTAAAAAGGGCAGCTACACATAATCTTCAAATGTTTATTTGCCCATTGAATCTGGATTAAGATATAATGATTGCCCACTTTAAATCAATGGTAGTGATGTGAGTTGATTTTTCCAGATATAAAAAACATTCCTTCAGTATCTAGTTCCTGGCAGTAATTCATTTCTGTCATCTCACTAAACAGGAAAGACCAGTTTCAAGTGAATATTTCCACTGACAGAAACGAGCCATTGGACAGATTTGTTTCACATGAAGTTGTCACACTGTTTGTTAAAGTTAACTAATTGTGTAACTCCAAATGTCAGTATTTGAGGGCGTTTTAAATTAGTTCATAAAATCAAGTTCTTTGTAATTAAACAGGGGGGGAGTGTTAATGCCTAAACTATTTTTAGGTGAAAGAAAACAAGGAGACTAATACAAAAGTTGATGAAAGGTCATTGACCTGAAACGTTAACTGACCTGCTGAGTATTTCCAGCATTTTCTGGTTTTATTTAATGAGACTAATACGTAATTCCCTTAATGATGAACCTAATGGCCCAATTACTTTCTAATGTCTCTGTAACTGGAGGCACCAAGATTGTTGTTGGGTGTTTTTAGGGGTGCATGTGGTCCTGCCCATTGGCTACCTTCGGCAGTAAATAAACATAAACAGCTAGCCTTGGTAGCACTTAGATGCGGTCTTGTGTTCTGGACAACTAGGCAACTAACAGGAGGAGGCGGCGGCGGCTCTGTGATTATTCCCATCCCCAATGCTGTTGGAGCCCAGCAACAGAGAAGGCTGTGATTGACCTGAAACGTTAACTCTCCACAGATGCTGACTGACCTGCTGAGTATTTCCAGCAATTTCTGTTTCTATCACAGAGAAGGCTGAACTGTTTACAAGTGTTTTCAGCCAAAAGTGCCGAGTGAATAATCCTACTCCGTCTTCTCCTGAAGTCCCCACCATCACAAAGCCAGTATCCAGCCAATTTGGTGCAGTCCATGTGATATTAACAAGTGCCTGAATGCACTGAACATGGAAAAGGCCCCGACAATATCCTGTCTGTAATGCTGCAGATCGGTTCACTAGAACTTGCCAATCTCCTAGCTAAGCTGCTCTACTTCAGCTATGACACTGGCACCTAGCTGACAATTTGGAAGGTTGCCCAGATAGGTCGTGTTCACACAAAACAGTATAGATCTAACCTGGCTGATTACTGCCCTATCAGCCTCCATCATTAATCATTAGTAAAATGATGGTAGGAGTCATCAATAGTGCCATCAAGTGACATCTATTGCCAATAATCTACTTATCGTCTCTCAGTTCAGGTTCCGCCAGAACTGGTCGGCTCCAGAACCTCATCACAGCCTTGATCCAGACTTGGATGGAGAGCTGAATTCTAAAGAAGAGGTGAGAGTAGCTGCCCTCGACATCAAGGTAGTATTTGACTGGGTACGGCACCATAGACCGTGTTCTCCCTTCGTCCTAGCCAACATCTATCCTTCAAATAAAACCACAAAAAGCTGATTATTTATCTCATTGCTTTGCGTGGAGCCTGCTGTGTGCAAATTGACTGCAGTGCTTCTCTACTTTACAACAGTGACTACACTTCAAAAGTACTTTGTTGGCTGTGAAGCACTTTTGGGACATGCTTAGGACGTGAAAGGTACTATCTGGAAATAAAAGAATGTTGGTATCAGTAAAAGCGACCATGAAGCTATCAGATTGTCGTAAAAACCCAACTGGTTCACTAATGTCCTTTAGGGAAGGGAACCTGCCGTCCTTACCTGGTCTGGCCTATATGTGACTCCAGTCCTACACCAGTGTGGTTGACTCATAACTGCCCTTAGAAGTGGCCCATCAAGCCATTCAGTAGGACAACTAGGGGATGGGTAACAAATGCTAGCCTTGCCAGCAACACCCGTATCCTGAGAATGAATTTTAAAAAATGTTTTTATTTGTTTATGGGATGTGGGCGTCGCTGGCAAGGCCAGCATTTATTGCCCATCCCTAATTGCCCTCGAGAAGGTGGTGGTGAGCCGCCTTCTTGAACCGCTGCAGTCCGTGTGGTGAAGGTACTCCAACAGTGCTGTTAGGGAGGGAGTTCCAGGATTTTGACCCAGCGACGATGAAGGAACGGCGATATATTTCTAAGTCAGGATGGTGTGTGACTTGGAGGAGAACTTGGAGGTGGTGGTGTTCCCATGCGTTTGCTGCCCTTGTCCTTCTAGGTGGAAGAGGTCGCGGGTTTGGGAGGTGCTGCCGAAGAAGCCTTGGCGAGTTGTTGCAGTGCATCTTGTAGATGGTGCACACTGCAACCACGGTATGCCGGTGGTGGAGGGAGTGAATGTTTAAGGTAGTAGATGGGGTGCTGATCAAGCTGGCAGCTTTGTCCTGGATGGTGTCAACTGCTTGATGCAAGTTCTTTCCTTTTTTACACCCAGGTCTCTGACACATGCCATTGTGAGCTAGTCAGTAGGAGATGTAGGACAGAATGCTGTGGCATGACCAATGTTCCCTGTAAGCTAAGCACTCCAGGGAACCCGCTCAGCCGGCTTTTCAATGTACAAACCACACATGCGAGGTATTTTGAAGGGGCTGCGTAGGGCCAAAAAATACAGGGGACATTGGGCATGACCTTACCTTTGGTTTTCTGTCCCACTGTAGGGAAGGAGGTGCACAGCCCATGACCTGCAGCTCCCAAAGGCACGTGACCGAGATCAGCAGTTCAGTAGTTTGGCGGTTCAGACCTGTTGCCCTGGCACAGCACCTTGATGTTCCAATGCATAATGCTGCTGTGAATTTGAAAAACTTACTCTGGACCTAGCCATCATGCCTATTCGTGTTTTTCAAAAATGCTATCTAAAAATAATCGCATTTTAAGTGTTCCCGTGAGAAGCCCTGTTTGCGCTCCATTTGATATCTAAAGCAATGCCCTGTCAATAATCTTGTAAAAACATCTTTCACTGAAAAAAACCCCATATAATTCTGCTACACCGGGAGAAACACTTCAAATAGGGGCAGTTCTGCAGCACAAAAGGGGGTATTAGTACAACAATACACTTGGATTGGGATATGCATTTATCCAGAACAAACCCTTTAACAAGCAAGAATATGAAAAGTTTCAGGATATTTGATATAGTTATTCTTAAGATACACTACATATAATATGTATGCTAGATATAATGTACACACAAGATTGACCACCAGAGCCCGCCCCCTTATGCAAAGCAAGGGATCGACCGAGAGCAGAGTGACTACAGCAAAGGTCAGAGGCGGAAACAGTTATTTCTATGGTTAACCAACTGTGATAAATTTTAATCAAGTGCAGCTGTAGCTGTTTAATGAACCGTTACTCGTCGCTCCCCTAAAGTTTACATCACCCACCGGGACTAACAGTCTGTCATAATCATAAAATAATAACAGCATAAAACCAGAATAAATGCATATCTTACTCGCTAAGGCTATCGTTGACAGTTTTACACCAAAAATATAAGTATATATCAAACAGAAATATTTCAGAGTTATTGTTGTTAAAGACAACTGACTTAAGAACTAGTCTTTACTTCTGCACATTTATCTCTTTCCACCCTCTGACCTCTAGTGTGAGAAATGTACAGGGTAATACTTTTGGGTTTCACATGGTAGAAAAGATATTTTGAAACTGCTACAAAGGACCGTCAGTAGTTAAAGGCTGGAGCACACTCTAATGAGAGCAATTGCAATCAAATAAAAATGCTTTATGGCAGTTTATATCCATGTATGATTTTATAGTACAGTATTTTAATCAAATACTCTGCTGTAATGAGCAGAAAACTAGACATAAATAAGATCACCAGTGACCTGCATGTTAAGGTCATTTTGAGGCTAAGGTCAAAGGTTAAGGAGTATTACAATATTCACCGTATTCTGTAACGGGAGACTGAAAGGTCTTTTATTTCCTTTTGCCAAATACCTCCTGATCTATTGTTAGTGTTAAACCAAATCCATGGTGGACAGATGGTTGCAATCAAAAAATACATCTTTTAGTTTCAAAGCAGCCATTTTGAAGTATTTAATGTTTGGTTGCAAAATATTTCCTTCTAGGTAACCTGCTGTAATTTCATCACTGACTGGAGCTTAAAGTGTTTGTGATCTCTCTCACACACACATGACTGGCTATACATACAATCAATGCTTGATTGACTAACAAGAAAAAGAGGGGTCAGGAAGATCATCTCGAACCAGCTACAGCTTTGAATTGAAGAGGAGCTTGGCTCCAGGGATCATGGTTCATTTACTGAAGCAGTCAACCCAGCAATTCTTTGTTGGCCCCTGCACCCAATCAACAGTTTATGTGCAGCTGAGATTGGCTCCTATTTGCCCATTTGAAGGCACTTTTAGTTTGAGGGAGGGGTGTTAATGGCAGATGCCCAGTTCACCTTCCATCAATATAAAGGGGGCGACCGCGGAGATTTGATGGCATCACAGATCCAGATTTTTGTGCCTCTTGAAAGCGGTTGTCAGATTAGGCGCCTTCTCGACTGGCTCTCTAAAGGAATGGAGTCATCTGTGGTGCTTGTATCGTGAAAGTAATTTGAGTGCCGCTTCCCTTACGCCTTGAACAATATAAAGCGCCTTCAGAAAGTGAGCTCTGCAGATGGTGGGAGTTGACTTGAGCTGTGTCTGGATGCAGTCACTACTTGCCCTATTTACACTTCCCCGCAGTAAGGCGTCCCTGACAATAAAATGGCCAACAGATACCCGGACAGCTCCAAAATGCAGAAAGTGCTAATGAGGTAGTGCTAGACAGTGCTGAATGATACCACCGGTTTGTTGTTCTGTTGCCAGGCAACCGCAGACCTGTTGGGACAAGAATCCAAGAGTGATATTCATTTGCTGCGTGCACAGCACTGACTCAACAGTATACCAGCCACATATTAAGCACACGATTCATGAATTCCCAAATGCAGTCATGCTCCTATGCATATGTTTTGAAATGTCACGCCAAATGACTGGAATTGAAAATATGCTTTTATACCCATTCAGCAGGGCTGGAGATAGATTAGAAATAGCTGTCGCTTGCATTGTTGATGAAGACACTGATCACTGTTCAGACAAAATGACTACAACCAACCCATACCCCACAGACTGTCTCCTGCTTTTCGATGGGACAAATCTCTGCTGGGGTTAACCGATTTAACTCCAGAGAACAGGCTTCTTTCTTTCAGCCTTCAATCTGTAGTTGATTACCTCTGCTGTACGCTTGTTGTGTGTGTTAGTGCATTGAGGCTGCTGAGCAACTGTGCCATGGAGCAGTGGGGCACTCAATATTCCACAAGGTGAATTTTTTGATCCCAGCTACGCTATCAAGGGAGGTGCAAAGCAGAACAGAGCTCAGGCACCGCCCCAGAGAGAGGGGAATAAAGTCATAGGGTAAGTCACAGTGGACCTCTCTCATCTTGAACATCTCAAGGGGCACTGGCAGTGCCAAGGGCGGGTTCCTTATCCAGCTGGTGTGTTGTGTAGTTAGATTGAAACAGCAAGGAGATAAAAATGTGAAAAACCTGTAATAATGCTTGTCTTATTATCAGACGAGCATTACGAGTGTGGAAGAATAGCGGAGAAGGCAATAGAGCAAGGTAGCAGTGGGGGAATTAAAAACCAGAGCGTGTCAGGTAAAGTAGTAAAGGGGGTAAAAGCAGGAATAAATTGTCACAAAACATTTTTAAAGTTCTTTATCTGAATGCACGCAGCATTCGTAACAAAATAGACGAGTTGACGGTACAAATAACTACACATGGGTATGATCTGGTGGTCATTACAGAAACATGGCTGCAAGGTGACCATGACTGGGAACTAAACATCCAGGGGTATTTGACTATTAGGAAGGACAGACAGGAAAGAAAGGGAGGTGGGGTGGCTATGTTTATAAAGGATGGAATCACTGCAATAGTGAGAAATGATATTGGGTCAAAGGATCAGGAGAGTGAAACAGTTTGGGTGGAGATAAGGAATAATAAGGGGAAAAAGTCACTAGTGGGCATAGTCTATAGGCCTCCTAACAGTTGCAACTCTGTTGGTCGGAGTATAAATCAGGAAATAGTTGGGACTTGTAATAAGGGAACAGCTATAATCATGGGGGATTTTAACTTTCATATTGACTGGACAAATCAAATTGGGCAGGGCAGCCTTGAGGAAGAGTTCATAGAGTGCATTAGGGATGGGTTCCTTGAGCAGTATGTTACTGAACCAACCAGGGGGCAGGCAATCTTAGATCTGGTCCTGTGTAATGAGACAGGATTAATAAAAAAATGTCCTAGTAAAGGATCCCCTTGGAATGAGTGACCATAACATGGTTGAATTCCAAATTCAGTTGGAGGGTGAGAGAGTTGGATCTCAAACCAGCGTACTAAGCTTAAATAAAGGAGACTATGAAGGTATGAGAGCAGAGTTGACTAAAGTGGACTGGGAAAATAGATTAAAGTGTAAGACGATACATGAGCAGTGGTGTACATTCAAGGAGATATTTCACAACTTTCAAGAAAAATATATTCCACTGAGGAAAAAGGGGTGTAAAAGAAATGACAGTCATCCGTGGCTAAGTAAAGTAATAAAGGATAGTATCCGACTGAAAACAAGGGCATATAAAGTAGCCAAATCTAGTGGGAGGATAGAAGATTGGGAAGCATTAAAAGCCAGCAAAGAATAACTAAAAGATTAATTAAGAAAGGGAAGATAGATTATGAAAGTAAACTAGCAAAAAATATAAAAACAGATAGCAAGAGTTTCTACAGTTATATAAAAAGAAAAAGGGTGGCTAAAGTGAATGTTGGTCCCTTAGAGGACGAGACCGGGAAATTAGTGGTGGGGAACATGGAGATGGCAAAAACGCTGAACAAATATTTTGTATCAGTCTTTACAGTAGAGGACACTAAAAATATCCCAACACTGGACAAACAGGGGGCTATAGGGGGGGAGGAGCTAAACACGATTAAAATCACTAAGGAGGTGGTACTTGGTAAGATAATGGGACTAAAGGCAGATAAATCCCCTGGACCTGATGGCTTACATCCTAGGGTCTTGAGAGAAGTGACGGTGGGGATTGCGGATGCATTGGTGGTAATTTTCCAGAACTCCCTGGATTCAGGAAAGGTCCCAGCAGATTGGAAAACTGCTAATGTAACGCCTTTATTGAAAAAGGGAAGTAGACAATAGGCTGGAAACTATAGACCAGTTAGCCTAACATCTGTGGTTGGTAAAATATTGGAGTCCATTATTAAGGAAGCAGTAACAGGACATTTGGATAAGCATAATTTAATCGGACAGAGTCAGCATGATTTTATAAAGGGGAAGTCATATTTGACAAATTTGCTCGAATTCTTTGAGGATGTAACAAACAGGGTGGATAAAGGGGAACCAGTGGATGTGGTGTATTTGGACTTCCAAAAGGCATTTGACAAGGTGCCACACAAAAGATTACTGCACAAGATAAAAAATCACGGGATTGGGGGTAATATACTGGCATGGGTGGAAGATTGGCTATCTAACAGAAAACAGAGAGTTGGGATAAATGGTTCATTCTCGGGTTGGCAATCAGTGACTAGTGGTGTTCCGCAGGGGTCAGTGCTGGGACCCCAACTCTTTACAATCTATATTAACGATTTGGAGGAAGGGACCGAGTGCAACGTATCCAAGTTTGCTGACGATACAAAGATGGGAGGGAAAGCAGTGAGTGAGGAGGACATAAAAAACCTGCAAAAGGACATAGACAGGCTAAGTGAGTGGGCAGAAATTTGGCAGATGGAATATAATGTTGGAAAGTGTGAGGTTATGCACTTTGGCAGAAAAAATCAAAGAGCAAGTTATTATCTAAATGGACAGAAACTGCAAAGTGCTACAGTACAAAGGGATCTGGGGGTCCTGGTTCATGAAACACAGAAGGTTAGTATGCAGGTACAGCAGGTGATCAGGAAGGCCAATGGAATCTTGGCTTTTATTGCAAGGGGGATGGAGTATAAAAGCAGGGAAGTCTTGCTTCAGTTATACAGGGTACTGGTGAGGCCACACCTGGAATACTGCGTACAGTTTTGGTTTCCATATTTAAGAAAAGATATACTTGCTCTCGAGGCAGTTCAGAGAAGGTTCACTCGGTTGATTCTGGAGATTAGGGGGTTGACTTATGAGGAAAGGTTGAGTAGGTTGGGCCTCTACTCATTGGAATTCAGAAGAATGAGAGGCGATCTTATCGAAACATATAAGATTGTGAAGGGGCTTGATCGGGTGGATGCGGTGAGGATGTTTCCACTGATGGGTGAGACTAGAACTAGGGGGCATAATCTTAGAATAAGGGGCTGCCCTTTCAAAACTGAGATGAGGAGAAACTTCTTCACTCAGAGGGTAGTAAATCTATGGAATTTGCTACCTCAGAGAGCTGTGGAAGCTGCGACATTAAATAAATTTAAAACGGAGATAGACAGTTTCATAGCTGATAAGGGAATTAGGGGTTACGGGGAGCGGGCAGGGAAGTGGACGTGAGTCTAGGTTCGGATCAGCCATGATCCTATTGAATGGTGGAGCAGGCCCGAGGGGCCGTATGGCCTACTCCTGCTCCTACTTCTTATGTAACAGTTTAAGACTTGCCAAAGTAACCCGCGTGTTCTTCGATTTCAGAACTATAAAGTTAAAAAAAAAATTAGATAGCGACACCAAAAACTTGTTAACAAGGTTGAAAGGTCGTAGGTATCGACCTCACTCCAGGGACTTTGCTTTGTTCTAAGGCAGGAACAATAGGGTCGAAGATCTTTGAGTCCAATGGCCTGACATAAGTGCCGGGATGTGCCTTCTGGGAACCTCCACCACTGACCACGCCAGACTTTGAGATCATGGAGAGGGTCCTTCATTAGTATTTCAATGGCTGCCACCTGCGCCAGTACGGTTGCACCTGGAAACTGAGCATTTCCAAGACAAAGAGGAAAATCCCAAACATCTTCAAGTTACACAGTCTTGTGGCTACATTCCATGGCACTGAGCAGGCCAAAAGACATGGAAATCTTGCTGCATTATGAACTACAAAAGCATTTCTCAATACATTTTCATAAACATATTTACCACATTTTTCATATTTTCCCTTTCTTTTCCCGATTGCATCCTCTAACACATCCTGCTCAACACAGGCAGTAAAATGGTTGAACACATCATGGACGACTTAACAATGTTATTGGTCGTGTTTGAGGATGAGTTCGCTCAATTCCCAGTTTAGAGTCCCTGCTTCTGCAAGCACAGGGGGAGGGGCACTGGGAAAGAAGGGTTATCCAAAGTTGGACAGTTCACCAGAAGTCAAAACTGAATGTTCTTGGTTCAGGGTGGGGATAAAATTTGCAATTTACCCTTTGCTCAGTAGTGAGATTGTAACTTGGGAGTTGATTCAAGGTTTCATTCTGATTTTGAGCTGCAGCAGAGAAGATTCATTTGAAGCAGGTTTTGCTCAATAGGAATCTCTCTCAGTGAACCAGCTTGGAGGCAAAGAACCATCAAGAACATGACTTCTGGTTTCAAGTGCCAGCCATGGTTGGAAAACATTCCAACCCATTAACAGCTATACTGTGCTTGATCATTTTCTTTACTGTAGTGTTGTGCACAATTGCGTACATCACAAGAACATAAGAAATAGGAGCAGGAATAGGCCGGGTGGCCCCTCGCGCCTGCTCCGCCATTCAATAAGATCATGGCTGATCTTGGGCTCAAAGCCACTTCCCCGCCCACTCCCCATAACCCTTCACTCCCTTATCTTGCAAAAATCTGTCTATCTCCACCTTAAATATATTTAATGACCCAGCCTCCATGGCTCTCTGGGGCAGAGAATTCCACAGATTTATGACCCTCTGAGAGAAGAAATTCCTCCTCATCTCAGTTTTAAATGAGCGACCCTTTATTCTGAAACTATGCCCCCGAGTTCTAGATTCCCCCATGAGGGGAAATACCCTTTTTGCATCTACCTTGTCGTGCCCCCTCAGTATCTTACATGTTTCAATAAGATCACCTCTCCATTTTTCTAAATTCCAATGAGTATAGGCCCAACCTGCTCAACCTTTCTTCATAAGTCAACCCCCTCATCTCAGGAATCAACCGAGTGAATCGTCTCTGAACTGCCTCCAATGCAAGTATATCCTTCCTTAAATAAGGAGACCAAAACTGTACGCAGTACTCAAGGTGTGGTCTCAGCAATACCCTGTACAGTTGTAGCAGGACTTCCCTGCTTTTATACTCAAACCCCCTTGCAATAAAGGCCAACATTCCATTTGCCTTTTCGATTACTTGCTGCACCTGCATGCTAACTTTTTGTGTTTCATGCAAAAGGACCCCCAGGTCCCTCTGAACTGTAGCATTTTGTAATCTCTCTCCATTTAAATAATAATTTGCTTTTTTATTTTTCCTGCCTAAGTGGATAACCTCGCACTTTCCCACATTATACTCCATCTGCCAAATGTTTGCCCACTCACTTAGCCTGTCTATGTCCCTTTGCAGATCCTTTGAGTCCTTTGCACAACTTGCTTTCCCACCCATCTTTGTATCATCCGTAAACTTGGCTACATTACACTCGGTCCCTTCATCCAAATCATTAATGTAGGTTGTAAATAGTTGAGGTCCCAGCACCAATTCATTAATGCGAAGGATAGCATTGCTGGGAAGTGGTGAGGTTTCCACTTGGTAGAGACATTCTCACATGGGACATAAGGCTGAACTAAAGAGAGAAAGGGGAAAAAAAAATCATAGATTGATAGAAATGATGGAACAGAAGGAGGCCATTTGGCCCATTGCGCATTGGTCAGTGATAGCTCTTCAACTGTAGCCATCTACGCTGAATCTCTTTGCCTGCCCTGTCTCCATGTCTTTTATATTCTTCCTTTCAAATACAAGTCTGTATTAATGAAGACTTGCGGTAAACTATTCGATGTTCTATTAGCCCTCGGTGTGAAAAAAATCTTCCGGCTTCCCTCTTCATTGTTCAAACGATAATGCTGAGCTTATTACCAATAGGCTAACCAGTGGAAACAATATTTCCCCATTTATCCTTTCACAACCTTTCATATTTTTGAAAACTTTTATTAGAGCTACCCTTAACCTTCTCTGTTCCAGTAAAAAAAAAACTAATTTTTGAGTCTTTATTCAGAACTATAATGTCTGTTCCGTCAGGTGGACGTAAAAGATCACATGGCACTATTTTGAAGAAGAGCAGGGGAGTTATCCCCGGTGTCCTGGCCAATATTGATCCCTCAACCAACATAACAAAAACAGATTATCTGGTCATTTTCACATTGCTGTTTGTGGGAGCTTGCTGTGTGCAAATTGGTTGCTGCATTTCCTACAACAGTGACTACACTTCAAAAAAGTACTTCATTGGCTGTAAAGCGCTTTGAGACGTCCGGTGGTCGTGAATGGCACTATATAAATGCAAGTCTTCCTTTTCTTTCTCTTATCCCTGGTAGCTTTCTAGTAAACTTCTGCTTGACCCTTTGCTTTGCTGTGATATCCTTCCTTCAATCGGTGCCTACAGCTGGCCACAATTCTCCCAACAGCCAGTATCTTCTTCAAATTCAACATCACTTCCTCGTGTTTGTTTTCAGTGCCCCTATATATGAAGCCTGTCACCAATGTGGCTTTTTGTGTGGCCTTTTCTACCTCCATTCCCATCTAATTTGGTGGGCTGTGCAATGGGCAGACGATCCACAACCGCCAGTTTTCTGCCTGCACCCAAACTGATCTCTACTCATAGATCTCTTCCTCTACTTAGTTAAGGCTCTTACCATCGGGGTAATTGTCACCTTCAAAACCTGGGCAGTAACCTGGCAAAGCACCGATTGTAGAACCCGCCCAATTTTCATTCCATTGAAAAGCAATGGGATGAAAAAAATCAGGCAGGTTCTACAATGGGTGAGCAATCTGCTCTGCTAGGTTACTGCCCAGATCAAGGGACACACAACTGCCCATATCCCGCCCGTCTGAAAATGAGTATCGCACTGCAATCCAACCTCAACCATTAGCAATATTATAAATGACAAGTGGAGACAAGCATTTTCCACTTTCTGGATATAAATTGTATTTTCCAGTTTATTGCTCTTCAAGGAACTAAAAAACTCATAGGAACCGATATGACAGGATATATTGGCCCAGATCAGATTAACCATATTCTTACAAATTCAGGAAACTGAATAGCTTCACCACTGTAGGCAATTATACCACTAGACTATTTATAAGACATTTCCTGGACTCGATGTATTCGAATTGAATTATACAGCCTTTTCTCTTGTTTCCATATGTTGAAGGAAATTTTTAATCAAAATATATTGACATATATATGGCAACCATTGCAACTTCTCTACTGAAAGGACCACCAATTACCCTGTGGCAGCGACTTACTACGTCCGTTTTTGTTGATGGCTAATCTATTTCAAATAAAAATCACAATTTTTTCCATAATAACGAAATAACCTTCTTCTCCCCATCTGCTGGGTTCTGAGGGACTTTCTGTGAACCAGAAGTCATTTTCTTTGATTACTGGTATATTAAAAAAATAGTCCACATTGAAAAGTTAGAGTGCTAATCTAATGAGGACAGAATTCTCCGCTGTAATGACTATTGCAGCAAATCAGGGTATACAGTTTCTTGGTGTTCGTGGCCTCATCTCTGGTGGCTACACAGGTGATAATGTGCAGGGGTGGAGTGGGGAGGTCGTCACATGCAAGGTTTAATCATTATGAAGATAGAAAGACTTGCGCCGATATAGCGCCTTTCACAAACTCAGGATGTCCCAAAGCGTTTTACAGCCAATGTTGTACTTTTTGAAGTGTAGTCACCGTTGTAATGTAAGAAACGCAGCAGCCAAGATCTCTCAAACAGCAATGAAATATATGAGCAGATCATCTGTTTTAGTGATGTTGGTTGAGGGATAAATATTGGTCAGGACACCGGGGAGAACTCTCCTGCTCGTCTTCGAAATAGTGTCATGGGATCTTTTACGGTCACCTCAGAGGGCAGACGGGGCCTCGTTTTAAAGTCTCGTCTGAAAGACAACACCTCCGACAGTGCAGCACTCCCTCAGTGCTTCACTGGAATGTCAGATGAGATTTTGGGTTCAAGTCTCTGGAGTTGGACTTGAACCCACAACCTTCTGACTCAAAGGTGGCAGTGCTACCAAGTGAGCCATGGCTGACAGTTAAAAGTGAGTGTGCTCCTCACCTTTGAAGATATTTCTTATGGGGCCCATGAAACATCGGTACAAGGTGTCAGTCTTGGCTCAGTGGTAGTCCCTTCTTACTTCTATCTCACCCTATACACTCTGTATGACACACTGCAGCTGCTTTCAGCAGCCACTCATCACTCTCTGCCTTCCCTACACACTAAAAGCTAACCCTTGTCCCTCTTTCATTTCTGCTGCTGAAAATGTCAAGGCCCCTATGCCACTTCAGGAAGAGGAGGCCGGCCTTCCTGAAGATGCACCTTCACTCGATCGGACCATCGCAAGCACTAGCTCGTTGGTTGTCACCACGCGTACTTTAGAGAGTTGGTTAGAGGAGGGGGTCTTCATGTGGTGAACAACCAGGCAAAAGTGTGCAGGAATTAGGAAGGGGAGATAGAACACCACAGCAGCCAGCTCACCGGAGGGCAAGATCACATACTAGTTCTGCTGCAGAGGATTCAGGTGCAGACTTCAAGGGCCCAGGCTACCAAAGAAGGCTGATGGGCATACACTTGGCCGAGGGAAGAGGGGAAATATAAGCAGACAGAATTCCCACTCAAAATCCAATAACCCGAGCTGGAAAATGCAGGTTTAGCTGCTGCATGAGAACAGCTCTTAGTTTGGCTGCCGTTCCATAGCCAAATACCCTGCTGACACACTGTCAGGTTCACACATGGTCAATTGAGTGATGTAGCAGAGGATTTTACAAGCGCCTGAGAACTATACTCTCAGAGCAGCCAACGTCTTCAGGGAGAAAGTTGACCGTAAAAGTTTTTTTGAAACAACAATGCAGCACTAAAGAGACATTTTTACCTGACAAACAACCTTTTGCTTTCTTCACCTACAGCCACTATCGAAACAATACGGATGGAGAGGCCCAAACAATGACGATGAGTTGTGAGGTAGCAGGTATTTTATGGAGGACAATAGAAGATGTCATTTGAGAACGAGGCAACATTCTGATCATTTAGAAACATATCGATCTCAACTTGATTAATTATTGCATCAATGCAAACGCTATTTGATAGCAGTTACTGAAAAAAATGACATTACATAATTAATTCTGCCTTTAATTATGGTACTGGTTATCAGTGTAGTGCACAGCAAAAGGCACATCATAAATATCAGTGCATATTAATGAACCAAGCATAAAATTGTTATTTTCAATGTGTTACTTTTTAAGCCATGGTGTAAATTATATTTTACACTTGGATTTATTTTTGGTTGGATTCCTATCTCAACAGGGATGGGATTTGAACAACAAACTACAGCAACTGTGTATATCTGATGGAAAGTAAAAAGTAAAAGCTCCCTCATTAGCTCAGCAGGTTAATCCAGTAACTCACTAAGTCTTGTAAGCGAGGGAGATCCGAGGCCAATTACCAATATTTGCTGAGTTAGCCGAGTTCAGCCAGGGTGGCAATAAAGGCGCTACCAATTAGCCTCAGTGCCCCATGGTTAATGAGGGGGAAGATTGGCCAGGTGTTCTGATCCTGATCGCTATCCAGTGACCTCACTGGAAGGTCACATATGTGGGTGTCAGGTGAGAACAGGATTGGGATTGGTTACGATGACCCAAGTGATAAATCAGCACGGTGACACTCTATGGCATGACCTGCAGGTGGACACTGGCCTCTTGGGCAGGGGACTGGAGGGTGACCACTCCAGTGTCCATGGATGCAAGAGGTCGATGTTTTCAGCAGAGGTTGGGAGAGAAGGGGAGAACTAACTTTCAAAAACTGAAAAGGCACATCTGTTTTTAATCAGACCTATCTATAGTACGACCCTCCACATCCCAGTATTTCCTTTCTCAAATAGATCAGGCTAATTATAGAGAGAAGGTTTCCCCCACCCCCCGATGTACACTGTGTATGTATCAGCAAAACTTGTTTGCATTATATAAATTTTGAACACAATATTCAGGAACTAAGTACTCTGGCTACTTACTATTACCAGGAGCATTTTAACAGGCTTACCTTTCGTAAAAAAAAAAAACTGGTGTTCAGTATACATGTCCAGTGTATGTTGCTGCAGTGTCGGCAGTCAAGCAGCTTGCACATTGAGATGATTTACACACTGAATTTTATGATGCATGAACCGTCAAGTAAAAAGCTTCCACATCAGCAGCACGGCGTATCATCCAATCTGCTGCAGACGGTATTTACTGCAGCACCTCTAAACAATGACGCACTTGCCAAACCTTTTTTTAAAATATTTATTCAGAAGCCAAGTTATCTATAAAAATCTTAATACTAAAATGCTTTTACATAGAGATCGTGTCCATAAAACTTAATTTTTTTTAGTGTTTACACAAAAACTGAGACCATAGTCATACTTTACACATTTACAATAGGGTTTTTACTACATTTAAACACTTTTTTTTAGAATAACAGTTCCTTCCATTTCAACAAAAACTGAAAAAAAAATAAAAAAAACAAAAAAAAAAATCAACAAGCTTAAAAAAAAAAGCTCTCCTGGGTTTTCAGTTTCAAAATATTTTAATATCTAGTAAATAACTCTGTAATATTGTAGTTTTTTTTATTGTATAATTTTTTTTTTTTAAACTTCTCCTAACCACTTGTAGGATTAAAATGCTATTGAGCAAGTCTCAGACGGGCCTGCGTCTCACTTGTCCATTTATTTCCCATGATGCATCACAATTCCAGTCCCCAGAAGCTCTCACTTTACAAGCAAAAAAAAAAGAAATGGTGAAACCTCAGCCCTCAGTGAGGAAGTATTGCACTTGTGTCACTGGACTGAACATGTAGGTAACAGAACGCCTAGCAGGTTGGTCCAATGGTGACATCACATGAAGTACCAGATGGAGCACAGCTGGATCTCCTTTGGCGGGGGGGGGGGGGGGAAGGGGGGTGGCGCTCCCATTATTCTCCACTGTGCATTCTATATTTTTTTTAACCTTAAATACAAGGCCACCCTAAAATCAATCCCTTTGACAAAGGGCTGGGTCCCCAAGGTCAGGTCCCTGTTAGCACTGGGCTTTTTGCTTCTCATTTGAAGTACAGAATGTAACAGGAAATTCTGTGACGCACATGCAAGAGATTCTTGCATACAAATAATAATAGCCAATAATGGATCAGGCTCAGAGGATAAGCGGAAATTAAAATCCACCTCATTTTTTTTTTGTATTTCACAATTTTTTTTTGTTTCAAAAGTTGCAACTTTAAACCTCGTGCAACAAAGACTTTTAAAACTGTCCTGGTATGTCTTTACTCCAGTCACCTGTGATGTACCCACCTAACCATTTTTTAAAATAAATGCATGAACATCTGACTTGCAAGCCATAAATTCCTAAAACTACTTCTTTAAACCCTTGAGCTGACCTTTGACCTTTCCAGAAACAAGGTCAATAAATATTTAGCCCAGGGATAATATACAGTTTAATTTAACAAAAAAAAAGGAAAAAACCTTCCTGTTATTTGTTCTTGTATAAAAAGTTTTTCATTCAGTATATCTAAAAGAGCCCGAAGCGTCATGGGAATCTGGTTCTCTTTATCTTTCAGCTGTTGCTATGGAGCCAACAGATTCCCATGTTTCACTAAACCACCCAGTTGATTGATGAGGTTGACCTATTGAAAATACAGGATATGTGATTGTGATGTCACACTGCACCAGTCTATATGCAAAAAGGTCACTAAGTGAAAGTTCAGATGTCAAAGGTTAGTCTCACAAAAAAAACGAAAGCAAACGGCAATTTATCTTAAATACATTTTTGATATATAAACAGGCAAACTCAAATAATCCTTCTGGAGGGCAGCCATGTTACATAAAACAAAATGAAGATCATGTCTAAGCAGAGTTGGTTTTCTGCAACATGGTACTGTTAGAAACCATGGCACCTATGTGCGTCTCTGCATGATGCTCACACCAAAGCGATAAGAAAATAAAAAATAAATCCCCAAGAACTGAGATGCAACAGTAATAATGTACTGTATATAAAAACTTTTTACAACGTATTAGTGTTTCAAAGCAACAAAACAAAATACTACATTGATAACCTGTGTCAAGCAATAACAAACAACATGAACTCAAACTTTTAAACACCTTTTGTAAACTGTGGTTGTGATCTTTTTGATGGAGACAGTGTCCCTTTTATGATAACTATGCAGGTTTATAAACTTAGTGACAAGTTGGCATGTAGTGCCAGTCTACAACAAGGGTCAAGTCAAACTTCCTTCCAAACATTCTAATGCCATAACATCACCATGAAACCACAATGCACATGTGGAAAATGATAGATGGAGAAACCACATGGGACCATCACAATATTAAACAGTGTATATGCTAAGCTTTCCCAACCATTGTTCCACCTCTACTCCCCCAAAGAGGATGACAGTGCCTCTTTTATTAAAATGCTGTGGGTTTTATTTTTTGCAGTCGGCATAAACAGCCAGAAAAAGGCCACTGCTAGCACCTTTCCAAAGTTAAATCATTACTAACAAATAGTTATTTGACCTCACTAGAAAGCCACCATGGTACATTACAAAATACGCATGAAGGCCCTGGTGGGGAAATTTCTTGTTCCTGGAGACAGGCAGGCAATATTGTACCAGTACAGTTCAGGCACTGGCTTTTCAGCAATCACATATTACCAATGTGATACCACTGCAGTGCTTATCTTAATAGTCTAACTTTCACACTATTATTTCCAGTTTTACAATAGATTCTGATGACAGTGCAGTATCCAAATTATTTTATTACTAGTCCTGATCTTATTAGTCCTGATCTAATTAAAGATCAATCTGAGCACTCCATTGTGGTTTTACAAAATAAGTTGTAGGACTCTCCAAACTTCTATCACATGAAGTCACTTTCTAGCAATCACTCAGCCATCTTAACACCTTGGATTATTTTTTCCACTTCCTGAATGCAATTCCAAGAAGAGGTGGTGCAACAGTAAACTCCCACTAATCGTGAAGAACAGTTTAACAATAAAATATAAATTACATAAGGTGAAAGGGCTTTAAAGAGAACCCATTTCCTTGCACTGATTGTCCTTTACTTAGAGCTATTTCTTCCATGATTGATAGCAATGCTGAAGTGCTTATTTTCATTTTGTTTTGCTTTTAAAGACAAACGTCTCATCTCTTGGCTCTGACTACGCCAGTGGTAGGTTTGTCTCTATGGTGCTAGATACCAGCCACAAAGTGCTTTGGTTTTTAAAGCAGTGAAATATCTTTTGGATCTCTTTGCTTTACTTAGACCCAAATTTACCTAACATCCACTTTGGTGTGCTTCAGATTTGTTTTAAGGATAACCCCTATGAGGATTTTATTGAAAACAGTCACGATGTTAGGTTAACGACAACAACAGATGGGGTAAGTACCAGATCAATGCCAGTGCAGGCACGGCATGTGAGAAAATCCCAGTCTCAATCCTATGTAAATCTAACATCACTTTCTATCTCTACCAAAGTTCTTTCAGTCCTGTACTGAAGGCTGTATTAATGGTGAATGAACAGTATGTAATATCAAACTAGTCCACAACATTGCCGATAGGCAGCCATGTGATATGGTGTGCTGACTTGCTAATCTATGCAGTGGTAGCCCATAGGTTCTCTGCCCTTCCTCACCTGATGAGTTCCCAATCCCATCCTGGGGGAAGTGCTGAGGAGAAGCGAGGCTTTGCTCCTGGGGTGAAAAAGTTCATACTTCTCTTTTTGGAGATGAGTCAATCTACATCACTCACATGCCTCTCTCACTAGGTGTTTTAAGAGGAACATGGATGGCGAGGGAGTTGGGGATGGTACGGGGAACTACGGAGGCAGGAGAAGATAGTGTTATTATGAGTTTGTAGATGTGCAGAATATCTCATTTTTGACAGTGTGTTAACAACTTGTGAAAAACCCTTAATTTGTGAACACCACAGGTGCAAGTGAGTTACAAAGACCGTTGTCTTGAACTCATCTTCACTGTTGAAAAGAATCTGCTTACATTAGGAGCTATGTTTATTGGAGTGAGGTGATGATTGAATTAATTCTGGAATGTTAGATGCAGCTGGCACCCATTATATAATAATTCACCTGAGTGGATTGTGGATTATTTTTCTATTTCACTAGAGTGAATAATCAACTGCATGTGCAGTGAGAATAATAGTCACTCCGCTGAATGAATAGTTTCAGAAGATTCAAAAGTCCTTTCTTCTGATGTGAGTGATAATAACATGAGGATTTGTGAGATTTCTTGGTTAATGGATTTCTGTCTATTTACCTAATTAAGAAAGTTCCTTGGCTGATAATTGACAAACATTTCCTTTTGAAAACAGTTTCTCAGTCAGCACTATTTTCATGCTGAATACAACGATCACCAATTACATCACGATTGGAAGAAGCCACAAATCACAGTCAGCTTAACCATCAGGATATATTCGGTATTCAGTGCTTTGTCTGAAATATTTTGAAGTTATCATTATATAGAGTCACAAATTGATAGGTAAAAAAAAACAGGTGATTGAATAAAAGTGGGTCTGGTACAGACTTTAAAACAGAAAATGCTGCAAATGCACAGCAGGTCAGTCAGAACCTGAAGGAGAAAGACTGGTTTATCAGATCCTAATGTTCGAGTGCATTGTCTCACCCAAAATGCCTGCTTTTCATTCTCTATCAGATTCCCACTAGCCTCCTGTGCATTTGTAGCATTATCTGTTCCTATTTCAGATTTCCATGGTTTCAGTTTTTTTCTTTGTCTGTGGGACAGATTTCCAGGCTGGGGCCTTTTTTATTTATTCGTTCATGGGATATGGCCGTCGCTGGCAAGGCCAGCATTTATTGCACATCCCTAATTGCCCATGAGCCGCCATTTCAGAGGGCAATTAAGAGTCAACCACATTGCTGTGAGGTCTGGAGTCACATATAGGCCAGACCAGGTAAGGACGGCAGATTTCCTTCCCTAAAGGACATTAATGAACCAGATGGGTTTTTACGACAATCCGGTAGTTTCATGGTCGCCATTACTAATACTAGCTTTTTAATTCCAGATTTATTTAATTAACTGAATTTAAATTCCCCAGCTGCCGTGGTGGGATTTGAACTCACTATCTAGATCATTAGTCTGGATTACTGGTCCAGTAGCTTAACCACTATGCTACTGTACCTCATTCTGCTTCTGTGCGCCCCGCTACGTGATTTTCTGTCCATTAAAGTGAATCGGCAGAAAACCGCGTTTTTGCCAGGCACAGGAGTGGGTAACCCCGGCCATTGTTTTTGACAGCAGTGAACTTGCCGTCATGGAACAAAGCTGCAATTAAAAATAACAAGCGTGTAGCCTGAAGGAAGCCTAGGTTACATCAAGCTCAGCTACACCTTTTCTCTCTCATTTATTACACTTAGATCATAAGAGCATCAATAGGGAACTAAAAATGTTGTTGTTTGCCTAGTATTTGTCTATGTCTACCTATTGCATTGATATACATCCAAAATAGTTCGTTTATATATGCCTCAAAAAATAAGAGTTTATGATGGATTTTGATGGGTTTTACGTGTCTAATTACCGTAAAACTAGTGCATTAGGAAAACATGATCTCCACTATGTGTAAAGGGGTTTACTTGTGGCTTCAGTGCCTCTGCTGTGAAGGAGAACACACAGAGAAGCTACCATGGAACAATCACAGATCGTAACTCGACAGGTGATACATCAGAGAACACCTGGGCTTCAAAGAGGCAGTATCTCTTGTTGTCCTTCTAAAGGTGAATGCTTAAATTAGGAACTAAAGAAATCAAAGACTGTTTGGTATCAACATTTATGTTCTACTTGGCTTACTTTCTAGAGTTTGAGTCATTGCTGGAGCTCCCTATCTATTCTAGTTTTTAAAAAAACTTTATAAACTGGATAAATTAAATAGTTGTTTCCTAAAGAAAATGTAATACCTCATGAGATCAGTACAACATAACACACTCAGCTTTAGCCTGCATGGGTTAAACATTCTCTTGTCATTCACTGGTATATTTTTAGTAAACTAATCACGACAATTTTTTTATCCTCCACTTCCTACAGTAAGCAGATTTCCATTGTTTACATGTGAGAGAAGGTAACAGGTGTGTTATAAAGGGATTTTCTCCAAAGTGTTGAACCACATTACTTCATGTGGGATTTGCTCTTGGTATCAGTACTAGAAGCTTTTATACAAAGCCCGCATAGGCCAATAAAAGGGAGACTGTCTCTTTAACATCTGTGCAACAGAGAGGGAACAAACATGGCTGACCATTCCCTAAATGTGTGCAGAATTCTATACAATTTTCAGCAATAGGGATTATAATTCTCTTCACCAATCACTAAAAAAAAAGGAACATTTAACCCACAGAGTGAATCACTCAACAACTGTTCAGTTAAGAGGTTAGAATTAGTCTGACAGAATGATGCCACAAACTGTCTTGTATAAGAAAACAATCTTCTTCAAAGTCAAGTCTTTTTTTTCCTTTCTTTTTTTCTTCTTCAGAAGTTCCAGCTAACAAGCAATCTCAGCTGAGCTGAGTAATGCAGTGCATTAAAAAAAAAATCCCAGGTTTTTACAAAACTCTCCAGGAAACAAAGTAACAACAAAAACACATTAGACCTGATTCTGCTTTGCAAAGTTGAAAGCAGACAGAGGTACTGGGAGTGTATGGCTTGTATGATGCTCATTTTTCTTCTTTCTCCAATCTACACACGCACACACGCACACATACACACACACACGCACACACGCACACACACGCACACACACACTGAAATAAATTCCATGCTGTTTGACCCATGGTTGAAACCTACTCTGATCAAGGTCTAGTTCCCATGTGTCCATTCCAGCTTCCTTGATTCTTTGAGGCCCAGCTCTCACATCTCAAAATCTTGCCTCCTCCATTGTTTGAAGCCTAGTCCTCACGTGTGCAAATTCAGCCTGGTCGACCCATTGATGCCTAGAAGTCAGACGTTGCAATTCCAGCCTACTCGATGCCCTAAGGGTTCCACTTTGGTAAATCCAGTATTACTGATCCCCAGAAGGCTTAGTTCTTATGTATCCAAAAACCATTCTGCTTGACCACTTAAGGTCTGACTGCTAATGATTCCAGGACTACGTGCTTGAGCCTCAAGGTACTGTTAACACATTTCCAGATCCAGTCCATCTTGCATCATTTGAAAAGTTCATTAGGTTAGTTTTTTTTAAACAGAATGGTTTCTCAATCCCTGTTAGTGTGGTGCAAATCCAGGCTTTATATTAATTCATACATTTAGTTTTAACAAAGACTGGGTACTCCGTCTGCATTGAGAATTCTGCCTATCGTAGGGTCGTAGGTTCCTGCCAGGAAGTACAAGTCCTGACTGTCCTGGTACTTCTTGGTTTTTGTCATTTGTTCATACTGCTCCAGACTGACCACCTGACACTTGTGGGAGATAGTCTGTACATCATTTTCATCTTCATGACAAGATTGGTACAATGCTTTCTGGAACAGCAAGGGAAACTCTTATTAGAACATGAGCTTAGTGCTGAGGTTTACATTCTGCTAAATGGCAATGTGAATAGTTGTTAAATAATCAAACACAAGTCCCCACCAGGACACGACACGAGTCCACACCAAAAAAAAATCATTTTTGAAAAAAAAAATAAAATAAAATGTAAGACTAGTTTGGGAGATATTGTAGCTTTAACATTCAGTTAGTGCTCCCAGGTCAACAAAGTCAATGGAGCAAAGTGCACCATATCCTTATGTAATTACGGTACTGCACTTAACTGGAAAATCAGAACAACAAAAGAAAATGCTGGGAACACTCAGCAGGTCAGGCAGCATCCGTGGAGTTAACGTTCCATGTCGATGACCCTTCATCAGAACTGGGAAATCAGAATATAGCATTCAGGTGGATGCATGTAGTCCCTTGCACCTGAATTAGTGTTTGTGCATTACCAAGAAAAAAAATGTACCAAGATGGTGGATTCAGTACTTTAACATTGGGTTTTTATAAAGTGAACCATTAATTGTCACAATTACAAACACGATCCGCCTGTCACTGGATTACGTCTCACCTTGCCGTCGTTGCATTTTTTGCCCAGTTTTGTTTCTTCAGGGTGATAAAACCATTTCACTTTAACCACCATGTTGTTTCCCCACGATTCCCACATGCTTTCTATCCGACCGATGTACGGAAGATTTGGGCGCCCAACAGAGAGGAACACAGCACAATCGCCAACACAGATTGTCTCCTTCCCTCTCACAATGGCTTTGTAGTAAAGCTTCTTTGCTTTCCCTTTCATACCGCGTCTCTGTGGAAAACAAATCAGGCTTGGTTAAGAAGTAAAAATAGAAAACCAAACATTCAGCAGGTCAGGCAGCATCTGTGGAGAGAGAAAGGTCCGATTTTCAGACTACGTTAAGTGCTGCGGAATTATCACCTTATTTTTGTATTTAATTTCCTCCCCTTGGGGATAATTTGAACTTTTATCGCTGGGAGAAAAGTGGGTGATAGCTAATTGGCTGCCCGCTTTACACTAGGCCCCATTTTCTGTCCACTGATTTCAACTGGAAAGAAAATGGGGCGAGGTGTAAAATGGGTTGCCGATCTGTTGGCACCTGTTTTTGCCTGGTGATAGAAGTTCAAATTACTCAGTTTATTTCCTAAGCTGGTGACTAGTACATGTCATATTCAGTTTAGAGACTCCTGATTTTTCCTGCACAAACATGGAAAATTTAGGCAGCAATCTTTTACTGAGAAACTCAAAGGGGGTGATTTTCATTCAGAAGTCGAGATGCGGCCAGTCCACCCAGCGGGCTCAGCAGGCCAATTAAGGGCCACCCGGCAACAGGTGACGTCACAGACTGAAATTTCATCTGTCAAGATGTTTTGACAGATGAAATATCAGTGTTTCACAGCTGTTTGAAGCTGTCAAACACTGACAGTCTTACTTCTAACCTGAGTCCTTCTACACAGACTCAGTTAGAAATCTCACCGGCACAGAAAGCTGAAGGCTGTCACTTTTGACAGTTCGCAGCCATTCTGCTTTCTGTGCTGGTGAGATGAGGGACCCCCCGAACCTAAAGGAAGGAAGGCTGTAAAGGTAAGTACAGGTAATTTAAACTTCTTTACACACTTTAGACACACCAAACACACTTACCTTTGCACTCATGCACCCATCACTCACCTGAACACTGACATCTCGACCCCTCCAAGTCCTTCAACCCGACGGCGCTACTCCTCTAACTTGGCGTGGTTTGGAGCCGTCGGGAATCCCACACTTCAAGCTTTAAAATAGGGATTAGGCTAAAAACTGCCTGTTAACTACCTGTTAACAGGCAGTTAATTTGCACTAATCCCTTCCCGCCTCGGGTAGGCGGGTCCCAGTGCGTGGCGGGTCCCTGCCTCCTTTGAAATTTACATGGAGGCGGGTTGGGGGCGGGATGGTGTCGGGACCCCCGAATTTGGGAATTTAACCCCCCCGCATGCCTCCAATCACGACTCCACGGGTCAATGAAAATCGACCCCAAAGTCTCTGTATTCAGTACAGGAAGTTGTCATGGCTGCTGGAGTACTGCAGCGCAGCAGTAACTTGTCAAATTGGCCATTCTTTATATATTAGCCAAAAGAAAGAAAGACTTGGATATATGTAGCACCTTTGACGACCACTGGATGTCCCAAAGCACTTTACAGCCAATGAAGTACTTTTGAAGTGTAATCACTGTTGTAATGTGGGAAACGCAGCAGCCAATTTGCGCACAGCAAGCTCCCACAAACAGCAATGTGATAATGACCAGATAATCTGTTTTAGTGATGTTGATTGAGGGATAAATATTGGCCAGGACATCGGAGATAACTCCGCTGCTCTTTTTCGAAATAGTGCCATGGGATCTTTTACTTCCACCTGAGAGGGCAGACGGGGTCTCAGTTTAACATCTCATCCAAAAGACGGCACCTCCGACAGTGCAGCACTCCCTCAGCGCTGAACTGGAGTGTTAGCCTAGAATTTTGTGCTCAAGTCCCTGAAGTGGGACTTGAACCCACAACCTTCTAACTCGGAGGCGAGAATGCTACCCACTGAGCCACAGCTGATAGATATCGGCAGACCATGGAGTGTGGCAACAGGGGTGGGCGGGGTGTGAGGGTCACAGCCAAACCCAATCTTGTCCTCATCAGACATCTAACAGTGCTCTTTCTATAAGGGGGTCAACACATAATGATCAACTGTGATCAGGAATAAGACCTTGGCTGATTTTTCCCCCTCCCAGCCTTGTGAATACTGATTCCAATTGCTACGTCCAGCTGAAATTAGCTAACCCAACACAGACCATGGATCAAAAATATTACATTTTAAAAAGGACTTGACAAAGGAGCCTTGAAGTTCAAATGGTGGATTGCTTGACTCATTATTTAGGTTCCGCGGTTATCACCAGCATATATTTGCCTC
This sequence comes from Somniosus microcephalus, assembly GCF_052327205.1. NCBI lineage: Eukaryota > Metazoa > Chordata > Chondrichthyes > Squaliformes > Somniosidae > Somniosus > Somniosus microcephalus. The sequence continues at coordinate 54,563,856 of NC_141007.1, read as the reverse complement.
AGTTGTGTGAACTTCATCAATTTATGGCAAGGCCTTTAAATGGAGTACCGCACAGAAGAGAGACAGTCCACCTCGTGGGAGGGGAAAGGAAGAGTACAAAGTGTCTCTCTGCGGCTCAGTCAATTTTAATATGCATGAATATTGGTCCATATCAGAACGACACTATTGATACATCTGTTCCTAACCTGCCCTCCTGGGCGGTGGGAACATGGAGGCTGACTCGAAAGGAAAAGCCTCAGGCCAAGCTCCACACATCTATGGGCCTCCCTTTGCATATCACTGTACTGGGGAGGGGAGATTAGTAGCTGCATTGTAAATGTCACTGAAACTGTACCTGAGTGGGCTTCCCCGACCATTTCCAGAGCTGTCGTGCTGGGAGAAAGGAGGAGATTTTTGGACGATTTTCCACAGATGGTAATCTCTGTCTCTTTGATAATTCCTTGGCCTTTTGAAGTCTTAGTTCCTCCTGTCTCTTTAGTTTGATCTTATTAGCAGACATCACAGACTTAACTGAAAAGGAGTGTGGCGACATCTTTGTCTCCGTTTGGCGTGGATCTGAGGGGGTCAGCATTGCAGGCACAGGGTGCGTCATACAAGTTTGAAGCAATAGTGTCGAGTCATCATCAGAGCTGTATGATGAGTCATCATTGTCTGATGAACACAAGCTGGATGTGGAGGTAGAACCAGATGTTGAAGATGAAGACGACGCAGAAGATGAAGAAGAGACAGACAGCCTAGACATAAATCTTGACGTGACACTCTGTTGCAAGTTTCTATTTTCATCCTCATCATCCATGTCAGAGTACGAGCTATGGCTGTCACTGTCACAATCCATGCCAAACTCTGATTGGCCAGTGTACTCATTCATGGCTAAGCTGATGGGAAGGTTTTGAAGTTGAGCATGTTTACCTTTTAGAAGTTCTATCCTTCCATTTCGGTCTTTGCTAATCAAAGCTGACTGGGAGTAGCCAGCATCAACTTTCACTCCAAACTCCTTCTCGCTCATAAGCAAGGCCTTTCCGTTTTTTGTTTTTGGAGACATCACACCTTCATGATCTAACTTCACAAGGTATTCTGTTCCCGCTTTTCTCTTCCCAGCTTTTGGAACTGATGCGTCTATTTTTTCCATCCTTCTGTACTTCAGGGGTTTAGGGTTTGGCGCTAGACTTGGACTGCTTCCAAAGGATGCAAAGGTGTTGGCGATGCTGCTGAAGGAGTCAACTTCAAACCCACCACTGAACACTGGAGGAGGGAGGCCGTGCACTGGAAGGAACCGCTCTTTACCCTTCGTCCTCTTTGTGCTTCCATTGAACTGAAACAGGTTTTCTAAAACAGCGGTGCTCTTGTTGGAGTTCTTTTTCTTTGTCTGGATGATTCCTGGCCAATTTATCAGAGCATCTGTCTTTTTACTGAGCATGTGTCCCGCTCTCAACAACGTTGATACCTCAGACTTTAAAACTCCTTTTCCTTTTTAAAGAAAAAAGAAATGATTAGTTTTGTAACATTTTGACTGAGAATCAGATCATTTTAATGCAAGGTGCTCAATCATCCCGCTGCACAAATTAGAATAGTGTAAAACTATAAATAAAATGCTACCTGTTCATTAAAAAGTATCACCATACATTCCGAATCCTTACAGAGAAACAACATTAATCCTGTTATTATTTCTAGCCCTTATGTTTCCTGGTAAATAGACCTTGCTACTGTCTACTTACCCCATTTCCACTGAGCTACTGTAATCACTGGGATAAAATATGAAATTTAATATTGTGAGAAATTTAATATATCAAAATGTTAATTTAAACACTACATAAGCTCTGTTAAGAGGGTATTAAATAGTACACTAGCTTCTTGGCTGTAAATCGCGAGCCTGTCCCCATAACACTTGAAGTCTGAAGGCAATTGGCTTCCCAACTGGCAGTTGTTGGTGCAAAAATAAATGGGCCCCAATGGCTACCAGCAGCAAATTGTCCACGGAGCCTGGGAAGCCATACTTGTCCCGGTTCAGACAATGGAGAAGATATCCCCCCATGATTCACCCAGAGAGCCAATATAACTTTGAGCACACTACCCCCCGGTCAAGACCCAAACACTTGTCAGTTCTCTGCTGCCAAAGGACTATGGTCTGAGTCTCAGGCCAGAGTACACGGGTGGTTTTAGTCCTAAGATGTGTGTAATGCATAAAGAGGCTATTTATTATGTTAAAGCAATAGCAAAGTGGTGATTTACCTGCTTGTAATATAGTTTGACACCACACACAGCCCCGTGTAAACAGGTATGAATAGGACATTGCCGAGCACTGACATTCTTGCTCACAATATTCCACAAATACAGAAGTGACAACACCTCCAACTTGACAAATTGTTTAAATATAAGGTAAAACGACACATAACCAATTATAGATGGGGCTGAATAGGACGCTACAGACAGAGGAGGCAATTCTTCCGGCGGAAACTGGGTGGGTGGGCAGTTAAAATCGCCACGGTTATTTGCCCACCCTGAAGCTAACACAGGTTTGGATTTTCAACTGTTCTCCTGAGCAGGCAGCAAAGACACCCGACCAAAGCTGGCAGGGTCCTTTTTAATATATCCATGTCAGGTTCCGATGATGTCATTGGGACCTGACTGCAATTTTAACTCGGGGGAGGGGGCCGGAGCGGGAAGAGGCAGTGAGTTTCCCACCAGGCCATCCTGGTGGTGAAGAGGATCGGGCTTAGAAGAGGCCCAAAAAATTAAGTTTTAACATTTTTAAAAATTACTTTCCTTGTACGGCCTGGACGAGCAGGATCGCTCTTCTGGGCCTCAATAGAAAACTTTATGGTTCCCCTGCTGCAAACTCGTTCCCCCCTCCTGATTGTGGGATGGCCCGGCAGCTGATCCCACCACTTACCTACTGACGGAGCGTGCTCTATGGGCCACTCAATTTTCCGCTGCTTCCCATCGTCTTCCTTCCCGGAATACTCTGGGTTGACCATTCTGGAGCATTGGGTGAGTTTCTAACTGGCACTGCTGCTCACCCGCAGAAATCTGGCCCGGAGTTAAAATCGGGGCAGATTAGCCTGTATTGGATCCTAAGGAGGCAGTGGCGTGAATATGTAACATTAAGGCCTAGATTTTCAGTGTGCCGTGAGGCGGGCTTTTAGGCGTGCTGGGGGCAAAAATCCCGAACTCGGGGGTCCCGACACCATCCCGCCCAAAACCCGCCTCCACGTAAGTTTCAGAGGAGGCGGGTACCCGCCCCGCACTGGGACCCGCCGACCCGAGGCGGGAAGGGATTAGTGCCAATTAACTGCCTGTTAACAGGTAGTTAACAGGCAGTTTTTAGCCTAAACCCTATTTTGAGGGGTGTCGTGTGGGATTCCCGACGGCTCCAAACCACGCCAGATTAGAGCAGGCGGGCCGTCGGGTTGAAGGACTTGGAGGGGTCGAGATGTCGGTGTTCAGGTGAGTGATGGGTGCATGAGTGCAAAGGTAAGTGTGTTTGGTGTGTCTGAAGTGTGTAAAGAAGTTTAAATTACCTGTACTTACCTTAACAGCCTTTCTTCCTCTAGGCGTCGGGAGTCCATCATTCAGCCAGCACAGAAAGCTGGATGGCTGCGATCTGTCAAAAATGACAGCCTGCAGCTTTCAGTGCCGGTGAGAGTTCTAACTGAGTCTGCGTAGAAGGACTCAGGTTAGAAGTCAGACTGTCAGTGTTTGACAGCTTCAAACAGCTGTGAAACACTGATATTTCATCTGTCAGCACGTCTTGACAGATGAAATTTCAGTCTGTAACATCACCTGTTGCCGGGTGGCCCTTAATTGGCCTGCTGAGCCCGCTGGGCGGGCTCAACAAGGTCAATCAAGGGAAAATCGCGTGGATTGGCCGGACGTCGATGGAGGCGGGACTAAAACCCGAAAGTTGTAGTCCCGCCTCCTTCCCGACTGCTGAATGAAAATCCAGCCCTAAGACTCTGCGTGTGGCATTGAATAGCTGGCAGTACAGCATGCGTCTGCATTGCAAAGAAAGTGAATAAACTGTTTTGCCTGCATTTCAAATAAACCAGATTTGTTTTGCATTCATTTTTATTCTGTATTCCACTTGGTAAAAAGAAAAAAAAAAACAGATTTAATGGGGGCATATCCTGGAACAGGGCATGACTCACCTGCTTCACACGAATCACAATGGGAGGGAAATACTAAATAATGATCAAGGGATTTTAATATTGTTACAGTGCACATACCGAGCACAGCTGTGGCTCGCAACAACTATCTGCTTTTTGTGATGTCATTGTAAAGGAGTTTCTATCCTATTGCCCGCCATCATTCGCTGAAGACTATTGTTGGCTCGTGTCAATTGTGTACAAGAGCGGGAACTATTTTTCATTCAAAATAGCTCATCGGTCAATTAAATGCAACGTCTGATACTATAAGATCCCTTCAACTGTTCAGTTGAATTTGTTTAGCTGCTTGGACACGAAGTGAATTTAACATTGAGCCATCCTTTCATGTGCCTTTTACAGGCACTACTGCTACTGCCTGTTTGTTGCTTTCAGCCAGCTTGGCCAGATGAATTGAGTGTAGGAGTGGCTATTCCCTTCTGTTGTACATTCAAGCCAACTACCTCTTACAACCTTGGCTTAATTTACATTTATTGCAGTTGTTTGACTGCTAAAATAGTCTTGCTGTATACACAGAGTCACAGTGAGGCTTTGCAGAGCTGTCTGTATAAACTGAACATTATCTGCTGTCCTGGCCAATGCAATGAAGTGAATCATGCACACTGCCAGAAGAAGATTTGTTACTTCCTTCCCCACAATGATTTTGTCAAGTCTGTTGTCCAATTTGATTCCACGCCATTGTAGAAACTCCAGCACATTTCCAGCTCTTTGTTTACATTATACTAGTTCCGCTGTAAACTGACTTGTGCTGCCACAGTAATAACTTTACAAAATTCAAGAAACAGCCACATTCCAGTATCGCTCAATGCACATTTAATCGATACTTTTTTTCTTAAAGGTTTCACTGTGGACTTATTTACTAATCTACTTTTGGTCTGCTAATAGTTAGTACAGGTTGAGCGTCCCGAATCTGGCAACCTTGGGACCGAGGCCGAGCCGGTTTTCGGGCTTTGCCGGACTTCGGAACGTGTTTCTGATGTCCGAAGTCCGGAAACGCCCGAGCCCAGGTTGCGATATTTCTGGACTTCGGACATCAGAAACACGTTCTGAGTCCGGAAATGCCTGGGCCCAGGTTGCGCTATTTCCGCTTTTTGGTAAGCCTCCCTCAGGGTGTCCGGATTCCGGAACATTTTACTGATTCCGGACCCCTGTCACCAATTGTCCCGGAGTCCGGAATATGGAACATTCCGGATTTGGGACGCTCAATTTGTATAACAGAATTACAGCAATATTATAGGTTTTATAGATTGTGAATTATTGTCTATCATAATATTGTCACTTCCTTAATTGACAGTAAGAACTCAAATGCTAACAGGAGAGTGTGGTTGCACTTTAAAATGAATCCAACTTTTCTGAACAAACTAATGTATCTAATAGAGGGCTTGGTTACATTTTAGCTCCATTAAAGCTTTCTCTTTCGGGGGACCGGGTGGTGCAGTAGATTAGACACCAGGGTTCAAGTCTCGGCTAGAATGACGAGATGAAAATCTCCTCTGACTGACTGCTGTAAGGGTCTTATATGAAGTTTTGGGATAGTTTCAGTCTAGTTCTCAGAGGTGAACGGCCTGCAGCACACTTCTGTTCCTAATCTGGCACTAAATTGGCAATCTCACACAGCTGTAGGGAATGGAGATCTTCTGAGGTTGGAGATGAGGCAAAGGAAGCCTCTAACTGGGCGATGCTTGACCTGGGAGTGCTTCACTTTGACAGTTAGTGCCTCAAATGGGAAAGTGTTCCATTGCCTCATGTTAGCATTTCTGATCTGGATTAGTGCAGAAAATAATTGAATTTTCTCTTTCAGTTTCCTTTAAGCACCAGTATTACCAACAGACGGCCTGTTGCATAGGACTCGTATCTACTGGAATTTCTGGTACAGAGAATCCCTCCGATGGGTCTTCCTTACTGATACAATTTCCTGGACAAAAAAACAAAATGCTAGCCATTGACCGGTCGTCAACAAGTTTTAGAAATGGTCCCCAAACTCCGAGGTTTGTAGGTCAATCTTAAAATGCCTTCGTAGCAAATCAATGGCTAGAATCTTTTGTCAAGAAGATAGTGTTTGTTTGCTACAGCTCACCAAAGAATTAAGAATTTGTGCTGATGATGCAAGTTCCGAACAGCCCATGGTTAAAGGAAATTACAAAAGCAAGGCGGTGGGGGGAGAGGGGACGAAACTTACTTAAAAAAAAATATAGCCTTCAGGACTGTCGCTGTAGCATTTATATATAGTGTTACACTGAGCAAATAATTACAATATTTAAAGGTAAACCCACCGGCTTTCCCTTTAGCTGAAGTCTTCTTGCCAGAGTTTTTGCTCAATTCTGAGGAATTCTGTCCATCCAGAGTGAGATTCCGGCTGCTTTCTGCACTTTCTCGCTTCTCAATGGGGAATCTCCGAACTCGAAGTCTCCCATTGGACACCAGCAGTGCAGGGGAAGGTTCTGTACCTATAAAAGAAAGATTTATATTGAAATTTGCTCATTTAAAAAAAATGGTAGAATTTATTGCTTTTGATGTTTGTACTGTTCTACTGCCTATCCCCGGAAACCCGAATTCAAGCTCAGTGGAGCTTAAAGAAATGTAGGTTTCTTTTTCAATCTAAAAAGAACTCCCCAGCTGTGCACCTGTTCTATCTTCTAAATAAAATGTCTGATTGATTCCTTTACAAACTGACAAATCACCGCAAACTAACCCAGCACCCCCTGAAACCCCAGTACCCAAACTAACCCAGCACCCCCTGAAAACCCAGTACCCAAACTAACCCAGCACCCCCTGAAACCCCAGTACCCAAACTAACCCAGCACCCCCTGAAACCCCAGTACCCAAACTAACCCAGCACCCCCCGAAACCCCAGTACCTAAACTAACCCAGCACCCCCTGAAACCCCAGTACCCAAACTAACCCAGCACCCCCTGAAAACCCAGTACCCAAACTAACCCAGCACCCCCTGAAACCCCAGTACCTAAACTAACCCAGCACCCCCTGAAACCCCAGTACCTAAACTAACCCAGCACCCGCTGAAACCCCAGTACCCAAACTAACCCAGCACCCCCTGAAACCCCAGTACCCAAACTAACCCAGCACCCCCCCGAAACCCCAGTACCTAAACTAACCCAGCACCCCCTGAAACCCCAGTACCTAAACTAACCCAGCACCCCCTGCAACCCCAGTACCCAAACTAACCCAGCACCCCCCCGAAACCCCAGTACCTAAACTAACCCAGCACCCCCTGAAACCCCAGTACCTAAACTAACCCAGCACCCGCTGAAACCCCAGTACCCAAACTAACCCAGCACCCCCTGAAACCCCAGTACCCAAACTAACCCAGCACCCCCCCGAAACCCCAGTACCTAAACTAACCCAGCACCCCCTGAAACCCCAGTACCTAAACTAACCCAGCACCCCCTGAAACCCCAGTACCCAAACTAACCCAGCACCCCCTGAAACCCCAGTACCCAAACTAACCCAGCACCCCCTGAAACCCCAGTACCTAAACTAACCCAGCACCCCCTGAAACCCCAGTACCCAAACTAACCCAGAACCCCCCGAAACCCCAGTACCCAAACTAACCCAGCACCCCCGAAACCCCAGTACCCAAACTAACCCAGCACCCCCTGAAACCCCAGTACCTAAACTAACCCAGCACCCCCTGAAACCCCAGTACCCAAACTAACCCAGCACCCCCTGAAACCCCAGTACCCAAACTAACCCAGCACCCCCTGAAACCCCAGTACCCAAACTAACCCAGCAGCCCCTGAAACCCCAGTACCTAAACTAACCCAGCACCCCCTGAAACCCCAGTACCCAAACTAACCCAGCACCCCCTGAAACCCCAGTACCCAAACTAACCCAGCACCCCCTGAAACCCCAGTACCTGAACTAACCCAGCACCCCCTGAAACCCCAGTACCCAAACTAACCCAGAACCCCCTGAAACCCCAGTACCCAAACTAACCCAGCACCCCCTGAAACCCCAGTACCCAAACTAACCCAGCACCCCCTGAAACCCCAGTACCCAAACTAACCCCGCACCCCCTGAAACCCCAGTACCCAAACTAACCCAACACCCCCTGAAACCCCAGTACCCAAACTAACCCAGCACCCCCTGAAACCCCAGTACCCAAACTAACCCAGCACCCCCTGAAACCCCAGTACCCAAACTAACCCAGCACCCCCTGAAACCCCAGTACCTAAACTAACCCAGCACCTAAACTAACCCAATTAGCAGCCCAGCCTAATCGAGTACCTAAACTAACTCAGCATCCCAATCTAACCCAGTATGCTAACTAATTCAGTTCTCTAGACTGACAAGACTTCAGAAATAACATATAACCACAAACTGATGTGTACAGATTAACAGGTCCCAGAATCAATTGCTGGGCCTACGCTGCCATGAGCTGATCACAGCCAGAGTGGCAGTAGAAACAGGACAATTGACCTCAGGTTCCCTCGGTACATGAGGGGGAAATCAGACCGGTTTCCTGCCCCTGATCACTATCTACTGAGGCCTGCTGGAAAGCATGAGCATGAGGATAGCACTGCGCTTTGTAATGATGCACTTCAAGGTGAAATAGCCTGCTGATATGCACAGCCTCGGCTTCGACACGGAGACTGACCATTTGGGTGAATTACCTATGGATGCCAGCACCCATGGAACCCTACTCCAGCAAGGAGTTAATGCCTTGGCGGGGAAGGGGAAAGGAGACAGAGAAAACTAGAAAAAAAATTCAGATTCGGATCATTAAAGAAGATTAATTTTTCAACTTTATTTCCTAGCGTGCATTATCATAATATTTTAATATCATTGCTCATCAGTATATTAAACAACATACTAAGCAAACATGACTTGAACAGCTCACAAGTGCATGATACATTTTTATATCCTCTAAATAATGGATTTTTTTTTCAATATTTCAGCAAACAAGAATAATTAACTCACTGGGGAGTGGGAAACACAGGTGATCTTTCACTCGGTTGAATGGGCCGCATAACTCACACACGTACTTGCAGTACTCATGAATTATAGCTCTTCATACTTGTAAAAGATTCTCCCATTCACTTCTTGCATGTAAATTACCGTCTACATGTGTATTTGGGGATGGATTTTTTTCAGTTTTGTTCTGTAAAAGTCAGGGCTTGTCTTTCAAAGATATCGTAAAGGCTATCATTATGGTGGAGAGATTTTTTTTTAAATCACTGTCTCTGGGCCACTCAGACTGGGAAGGTCCCAAGTGCAATTCCTGGTGTGTTCTGAGTCACTGGCTTCAGCCTGGATGGTGACAGTTGTACTACAATGAATGCTCCCCCTTGAGTTAGGAGGAGAGGTACAAATTGGTCAGGGTTCCTGTTCTCAGTCGCTGTCCTGTGCTCTCTGCTGGAGCTGCACATGTTTGGGTTCTGGGTGAGGAGATGGGCAAGGAGATGTTTGTGGCGCCCCCCCAAAGATCAGATAGCCTGCCAACAGTAACTGTTGTGGCTTACACATGAGTATTGGTCACTGGGCAAGGGGTCAGAGCGTGACTGCTGCCCGCGGAACCACACCGCAGTGGGGGAGTCAACACTTTCAGGAGGGAGGGAAGAAAACTGGAGAGTAAAAGAAACAAATGGTATAAAGAGCCTGTACAGAAATACTTCTTGGATGTTTTGATTTAGTCTTAACCCTAAAGGTAATTTTATTTTCAGTGTAAAATAAGACTTTTATGAAGCACCTAAGTAATATTTTGTTGGTCTTTGGCTAGATTTAGATAATACATAATATAAATTTATAATTTACGAAACAATTCTCTGGCATTAGGTATTTGAGAGGTTCCCCAAGTTCAAAAATATCTTTGCTTGTAAACATTCTGTGACCAAACTGCAGCAAAAAGAATTGGTAATTTTGTTTCCCAGGATTACTCACACTGTATTTTATAATCTAGAGGGAGAAGACGGATATTTGACAGAGAAATTCGTCCCACATCGCCATCATCAAACTCCACCGTGACAAAATCATCTCCATCCTCCTCTTCTTCCTCATCACTGGAGCTGCCTGCTAGACATAAGAAAGCACAGGAGAGGCTCTGGTTACAGGGAGGGTACAGGCAACAGGAGATGACTACACTGCGCATTAGCAGTTACCTCGTCTGTAGTTTCCTTTTTTGGTAAAATAAAGTTATGTGCGCCATTCAACACAAATCGCAACATTCACCACCATTAAGCCACCAATTATTTATCTTAAATGTGCAACTTTTCAAATGAGCCATGATACAATCATTTCAATCATTTTAAATTTCAGCGTATGAATTCTTTAACAGTGTACATACTCAAATCCAGACTCCGGCTATGTGTAACATGCAGGACAAACAAGTTATTTATAGTAACATTTTCAAAACCAGTCTTTACTAAGTCAGGGAGAAAGTGTATAAGTAAAAATCTGCTCATAAATCATCAGCAGTTTTCCTGTAACATAATATTTAATTACTATGCATATAAATATTTATAATTCCAGGTTGCAAGGTTGTGTTGTAACACCAAAACTGCATTGATCCTGGGCAATACCTGGGGGAGAGGGGGATTTCCTCTGTGGACTGTACATTTAAAAGACTTGTTATTCTGTTTCTAAAAAACACTTTCCAATTTCATTGCACATAGTACATAGAAGCAATCTCTCTCCCTCCCAGTTACTGAAATGGTGGAGGAAGTAGCAGTTTTTTCCACGGTTTGTTTAATAGATTCCCTTTCTTTCTATCTATCTAGAAACATAGAAGATAGGAGCAGCAGTAGGCCACTCGGCCCCTCGAGCCTGCTCCGCCATTCAATGAGATCATGGCTGATCATCCAAACTCAGTACCCTGTCCCTGCCTTCTCCCCATATCCCTTGATCCCTTTAGCCTTAAGAAATATATCCAACTCCTTCTTGAATATATCTGATGAATTGGCCTCATATGCCTTGTGTGGTAGAGAATTCCACAGGTTCACCACTCTCTGGGTGAAGAAATTCCTCCTCATCTCTGTCCTAAATGGCTTACCCCTTATCTTTAGACTGTGACCCCTGGTTCTGGACTCCCCCGCTATATATTTATATATTATATAGAGATCTCCCTCTCATATATCTGCTACAATGGGTTTATAATACAATCTTGTTTGTCATGGCAACATTTTGCTGTTCTTGGAGACCCCCTTGGCGAATATTTATCCATCAACCAACATCACTAAACACAGATTATCTGGTCATTATCACATTGCTGTTTGTGGGACCTTGTGGACCAATGCTGCAATGCTCCATCTCACCCTCAGTAAGCTCCCCACTGGAGTGGAGCTAATTTACAGAACAAACGGGAAACTGTTCAACCTCCGTCACCTCCAGTCCAGATCCAAGGTCGTCCCTTCCTCTGTCAGCGAATTACAGTATGCAGACGACGCTTGCGTCTGCGCTCACTCGGAGGTCGAACTCCAAACCATCGTCAACACCTTCACTGAAGCGTACGAGAGCATGGGCCTTACACTAAACATCCGTAAGACAAAGGTCCTCTACCAACCTGTCCCCGCCACATAGTACTGCCCCCCGATTATCAAAATCTACAACAAGGCCTTGGACAACGTGGACCACTTTCCATACCTCGGGAGCCTACTGTCAACAAGGGCAGACGTCGACGACGAAGTCCAACACCGCCTTCAGTGTGCCAGTGCAGCCTTCGGTCGCCTGAGGAAGAGAGTGTTTGAAGACCAGGACCTCAAACCCGGTACTAAGCTCATGGTCTACAGAGCAGCAGTGATACCCGCCCTGCTGTATGCCTCAGAGACATGGACCATGTACAGCAGGCACCTCACAGCACTGGAGAGGTACCACCAACGCTGCCTCTGCAAGATCCTGCAAATCCATTGGCAGGATAGGCGCACCGTCAGTTTTCTTGCTCAGGCCAACATCCCCAGCATCGAAGCTTTGACCACGCTCAATCAGCTCCGATGGACGGGTCACATTGTCCGCATGCCCGATACGAGACTTCCAAAACAAGTGCTCTACTCGGAGCTCTGGCATGGCAAGAGCGCCCCAGGTGGGCAGAGGAAATGCTTCAAGGACACCCTCAAAGCCTCCTTGAAAAAGTGCAACATCCCCACCGACACCTGGGAATCCCTGGCCCAAGACCGCACAAAGTGGAGGAGAAGCATCTGGGAAGGCGCCGAACACCCAGAGTCTCTTCGCCGGGAGCAAGCAGAAGCCAAGCGCAAGCAGCGCACGTCAACCCAAGCGCCCGCCCCTTCAACCACCGTCTGCCCCACCTGTGACAGAGACTGTAGGTCCCGCATTGGACTCATCAGTCACCTGCGAACTCATTTTTAATGTGGAAGCAAGTCATCCTCGGTTCAGAGGGACTGCCTAAGAGAAGAGAGAGTTTGTGGGACCTTGTGTGTGAAAACTGGCTGCTGCGTTTCCTAAATTACAACGGTGACTGCAATTCAAAAGTACTTCATTGGCTGTGAAACGCTTCAGGACGTCCTGAAGTCGTGAAAGGCGCTATATAAATACAAGCCTTCCTTTCTTTCCCTAAATCACACTATATAAGATGGCTGGTTCAGCATCACGAATGACGCATTTGATAAAATGGAGAAAATATCAAGTTGGGAATGCTGAATTTAGTTCCAGGCTGGTATTGTACACATTTAGAAGTGATGGTGGCATTTCCTCTAGCTCAGCTGGAATTAATGCATTTTTGTAGTGCAATTAAGTATTCAGTCATAGAATCATGGAATAGTTACAGCACAGAAGGCGCCCATTCAGCCCGTCGAGCCCGTGCCAGCTCTCTGCACGAGCACCTCAGCTAGTCCCACTCCCCCGCCCTTTCCCCGTAGCCCTGCAAATTTTTTTCCTTCAGGTACTTATCCAACTCCCTTTTGAAAACCCTGATTGAATCTGCCTCCACCACCCTTTCAGGCATTGCATTCCAGATCCTAACCACTCGCTGAGTAAAAAAGTTTTTCCTCATGTCGCCTTTGGTTCTTCTGCCAGTCACCTTAAATCTGTGTCCTCTGGTTCTCGCCCCTTCCGCCAATGGGAACGGTTTCTCTCTATCAACTCTGTCCAGAACCCTCATGATTTTGAACACCTCTATCAAATCTCCTCTCAACCTTCTCTGCTCTAAGGAGAACCACCCCAGTTTCTCCAGTCTATCCACGTAACTGGAGTCCCTCATCCCTGGAACCAGTCTTGTAAATCTTTTCTGCACCCTCTCTAAGGCCTTCACATCCTTCCTAAAGTGCGGTGCCCAGAATTGGACACAATACTCCAATTGAGGCCGAACCAGTGTTTCATGTCAGTACAGATAGATATAGCACTTTTTGACAGTAGGCACCAGTTGCTACTGATTGGTGATAAATTTCACAAAATCCCTAAGAACTACTCGATTGATCTCTTGTTGGGTATTGGCGTCATGACTCTTAATTATATGCAGGTCTGATTATAAGCAACATTTTCAAGTTATTGCAGGTGTAATGAATGGATGGACTGTGGATTTGAGTTTATTTTTTAACCTGTTGCAGCTATGGCACAGACACCAAGTACGGATGCACTTTGGTGTTTTCGTGGTGTGTGATCGATCATTGTGTTTTTTTGCAGTGCATTAAGTTAACTCCTGCTGCGATCCTTGCCTGCATGAAATTACCACTGTCAAGCTGAGAATTATTCGAGGACTATCCTGTGCTGAAAAGCATACTGACACATGTTCTAAATAATAAATATTCAATCTCACCACTTGGACAAGTCGTTGTTAACAGATTAAACTTAAAAAAGAAGCTGTCCTGAAAGTTACAGGTAGCAACATATTTCTGATTCAATTAGCTAGCATCTTTCACTGACAGAGGGAGTACAAACATAGCTATCTTTTCTCAGGTATATACTGTATCTGTGGGTAAGAATCATTGAAATGTTAAAAAAAAATCTGAACCTTATAATTAAATAATTAATAAAATGAGCATAATAACACTAATAATTACTAGTCTAGACTTCACTTGATTAGATAATGCGACTAGCCAGATTTTAGTTAATTTTTTTTTAACAAGGTAGACTGACTGTCAGTGTTGATGCGTGTCAGAGAATTGATCTGTGCCCAATCACACCAGCACTGGAGCATCTGGCTCTCAACCAGATGGTTACAGACTAGAATCTCAGTTACAACCTTTTGACAGAGAGAATGTATAAAGCACGAGGTGAAGCGATGTACTTTGGCGGGACACAGCTCAGACGAGAGGAGAAAATTGACATATTGGAATAGAAATTAGTCCGGGCCTGTTTTCAGGCCTCGAATCAGAGGCCCCAACAGAGAGGCCCGAGGCCGGCCCAAAGTAAGGCATCGAGCCTCATTAATATTTTTTTTTGTGAGCTGCCTGTCGTGCCGCCATAGGCAGCTCGCTCATTTTACTCAGAAGAATATTGGGGTTCTTGCCTTTCCAACAGCGGCCCAAAGGTAAGTCCCAGGAGAGGGGTTGCAGCAGGCAATGGTTCGGGGCAATGGTTTGGACTGCTGAGTCGGGGATGCACTCTTGCTCTTCCTGACTCCACAGGAAGCTTTGAAAAACCTGACCTTTAGAAGAAGCGCCAGTCTCGCCCATCGCTGCTGAATTTGTGAGAGGAAGCCTAAAACAGGCGTTCTGCTCCTCATTTACATATGTAAGGGAAGCCTGTTTTTAGGCGGTTGCCAGGGATGCCTGAAAGATGACCCGACCCAATTTCAGGTCAGACTTTTTTTTCCAAGCGTCCTTGGGGCGCAGGACGTTGACGCACGAAAAACGGGCGCAACGGGGTCCAATTCCTACCCCATTATCTTTGCCAGAGGTAAATTAATCCTCTCAATGGCCAATTGCGGCACTCATGGAGTCATCTGTGACCTATACCATCACGTCTACAGAAGGCTGGCGGCCTATGGTCATTCCTAATGAGAATAAAAAAGAAAATCTTGACTAAGAATGGAGGTATTATTTTAAAAAAGCAAAAGAGATCGAAAGGGCCTACACATACCTCCTTGTCTGAACTACTACTCTTATTTCAGGCAAAAGGCCTGAGTCAGAGGGAGTTAATAGCAAAACTTCCCACTAGGTTTTGATAAACGACATCTGGATCTTGTACTCCCCAGTCACATTCGACCTTGGAGCTAGTCAGTGACGGATATGACCAGTCTGTTCTCATCTCAAACATTCATACCAGTGGCATTTCTCTCCACTTCACTCCAATATTATCAACATCCATCACCCCTCTCTCAATGTGAGTAGCAGCATCATTTACACAGCTTGCAATATTCAGCATGCTCCACAAATCCATCACCTTAATGGAGTACTAATTCAAATTTAAATGTTTGCGCAGCGGCTGTGGAAGTGGCCTTCGGTAGATAATTATATGATATTGTTTTTTTTTCTGCTGACAATTGTAGCAAAGCTGTAGAACTGACCCACGGCGCCCTTATCTATTGGTGAAATATTTAAGTTAACCAGATCTTTTGTTTTCCTTTTACTCCTCAAATGTTGCTTGAATGCACGCCACATTAATCCACCCAGCACAGTAAGAGAGTGGCTCCTGGGCAAGGCCATTGATTTGCAGTTTTCATGGAAAAATGGACAATATCACAGAACAGTCTCCAAAACACCTATAAAAAAAAAAAATCACATAATAAATATGAACAGGAGTAGGCCATTCAGCCCCTCGAGCCTGTTCTGCCATTCCAGTAAGATCATGACTGATCTGTACCTCAACTTCACTTACCCGCATTTGCTCCCTATCGCTTGATACCCCTTAATTAAGAAAAATCTAGCAATCTCAGTCTTGAAAATTTCACTTGACTCAGGACCACGGCATTTTGGGGGAGAGTGTTCCAGATTTCCACTACCCTTTGCCTGAAAAGTGCTTCCTGATTTCGCTCCTAAATGGTCCAGCTCTAATTTTAAGATTGTGCTCTCGTCTTCTGGATTCCTCCACCAGAGGGAATAGCTTCTCTGTAACCTATTGAATCTCTTAATCATTTTAAACACCTCAATTAGATCACCCTTCAACCTTGTAAACTCAAGGGAATACCAACCAAGTTTATGCAACCTGTTCTCATTATTTAACCCGTGGTATCATTCTGGTGAATCTGCGCTCTACTCGGAGGCCAATATATCCTTCTTGGCATGTGGTGCCCAAACCTGAACATAGTACTTCAGATGGGGTCTGACCAAGGCTCTGTACAACTGAACTATCACTTCCTCACTTTAGTATTCCCATCCTTTTGAGCTACAGGCCAACAGTCCATCAGCCTTTTTGATTACTTTTTGTACCTGTGCACTAGCGTTTGATGATTTTTGTACATGGACATCCAAATTCCTTTGCACCTCCACAGTTCCTAATCTCTCCCCATTAAGAAAATATTCCAAAATAACAACAGAAAATGCTGGAAAAACTCAGCAGGCCAGGCAACATCTGTGGAGAGAGAAATAGAGTCAACGTTTTGGGTCGAAACCCTTCTACAGAACTGAGAGAAAAGGCTGGAAATGAAACAAAAGGCAGTTTGGGGGCTGGGAAATGGGGGAGGGGATGAAAGAAGAGACATTAAGAGATATTCAAGGTGAGACGAGATGGTAATAGGACAGGTAAAGAAACAGACAATGGCTCTAGATGAAGTGTGAAATGCGCTGGCAGAGTGAGAGACAGCTGCCATGTGGGAGAGAGGGAATAAAAAGGAAAAGTCACAAAGCAAAAGTGTGGATAAAAAATATAAAATTATAATAGGGGGCGAGGTTATGATCTAAAGTTGTTGAACTCGATATTGAGTCTGAAAGGCTGTAAAGTGCCTAATCGGAAGATGAGGTGCTGTTCCTCGAGTTTGCGGTGAGCTTCCGTGGAACAATGCAAGAGGCTGCAGACGGTGAGGTCTGAGTGGGAATGGAGCGGTGAATTGAAATGACAGGCGACCGGAAGCTCGGGGTCACCCTTATGGACTGAACGGAGGTGTTCCGCAAAGCAGTCACCCAATCTGCGTTTGGTCTCCCCAATGTAGAGGAGACCACATCGTGAGCAGCGAATACAGTATACTAGATTGCAAGAAGTACAAGTAAATCGCTGTTTCACCTGGAAGGGGTGTTTGTGGCCCTGGACAGTGGGAAGGGGGGAGGTATGTGGGCAGGTGTTGCATCTCCTGCGCTTGCACGGGAAGGTGCCAGGCAAAGGGGAAGGGGTGATAGAGGAGTGGACTAGGGTGTCTCGGAAGGAGCGGTCCCTGCGGAATGCTGAAAGGGGAGGGGAAGAGGCGTTTGGTGGTGGGATCACGTTGGAGGTGGCGGAAATGGTGGAGGATGATCCGTTGAATGTGGAGGCTGGTGGGGTGAAAGGTGAGGACAAGGGGAACCCTATCGTGGTTCCGGGAGGGAGGGGCAGGGGTGAGGGCTGAAGTGCGGGAGATAGAACGGACCCGGTCGAGGGCCGTGTCAACCAGAAAATATTCCAATTTGTCTTTCTTGGATCCAAAGTGGATGACCTCATGCTTCCCTACATTTTTGTCCACTCACTTAGTCTGTCCACGTCCCTTTGTAACTTCCTGCTCCCACTTACACAACTTACTGTGCCTCGCAACTTAATGTTATCTGCAAACTTGGATATACAACTTCCAATTCCTTCATCCAAGCTATTGATTTATTTGGAGAAAAGTGAAGGCCGCAGTACAGATCGCTGGGGAATGCCACTGATCATATCCTGCCAATCAGAGAACGTTCCCTTTATCCAGACTCGCCGTCACCTACCTCTCAACCAATTACTGACCACATCCTAAAGTTACCTCCAATTCCGTGCACTCTCGTTTGGTGGAGAATGCGGGCACGATGACGGACTTAATCATCAGTCACTATAAACTAGTCGATTTAATTAAAAATGAACAGAACTGTGGAATATGATCCCCGAAATACCGGTAAAAATCCTGGAAATCCACGCAACAAAACTGGGATTGATCTTATTCAGCCACTGTCAGTCACCCATTGTTACCAGCACTAATGCGTCCAGAATAAATCACAACTGAGGGTAGAAATTTTGATCAGTGAATTTCACCTATGTGTTTGTGTGTGTGTGGCTATTTTTACGTTAAGTGTTAAGCTTTCATGCCTGCATTAAAATGGCACCCACAGGATTGTAGTTTAAGTGCGTTAAGTGTTCATACATGAGCTTTGCCAATAAGAATGTCTGCTCTACAGTATTTTATGTTGTGTTCATATTATTGCTGGAATGTGTCCTGAGCCCGCGCTCATTCTATACTGGGCTGAGAGATGAGTTTGTCTCATTTATACGTTAATTAAGAAAATCGACTTGGCCCAATTTGAACCACTTAAGGTGCTGTTTCCACTTATTGTTAATTAAATAGGACTGTGCTTGGCTCTTTCCAGTCATTTAAAGGAACGGTACTTCAGCCCAGTTGCAGCTTGACTTCACTCAAGTGGTTGGTCATACAAGTGAGATGCAGAGATCCATGCTGAGCCAATTACGATCTCCTTGATTTCAGTGGGAATGTAGCTATTATGCTTGCACCCAACAACGATTGTCAAACTAGTTCACAGATCTGAATTCACTCTCATTTTGACAGTTTGATTGAGCTGAGTTATCGCCAAGCTACCCTCAGAACAGTTTGGACGGAGCCTGGATTTTCCTAAGCTGTGGTTTTCCCTGTTGTCTTCAGCAAGAAATACACGCGGTTTCAGCTGAAGCCAGCAAAGCAAAACTGCTGAAAATGGTTCCTGCAGGTTCTGCAGTTGTTCAAATGGCACTTCTGACATACACCCTTTGCGACCGAGAGCGCCTAATTCTGGCGCTAACACTGGTGGAGTAAAAATGATGCATTTGGACTAAAAGTGAATAATAGCAGCTATTCATTGCTGCCTCCTTACTCAGCTGTGACGTTGTTAGCCTAAAGTTTGTGCACTTGGAGCATTTTATTTGACAATTTTTTTACCCTGCTTTGGTGCTGGATCTGCAACTTGTCTTTGAAGGGATGGGGTTAAGTCTGCGTGCTATTGTTTGTTGATTCAGTAAACTGTGGCTCACTCTGCAACAAATCAAGTATCAAAACAGTAATTTAAAAATCAGATCATTTTTACTGTACAAAGCATCAAAATCATTGCCATGTTTTACTGTAATAGGCTACGTAGAGTATTGTAATTTATTTTGGGTAAATATTATAGTCTACCCCTGTTAATTCAAAGTCATTTTAAGCTAAAGAAAATGTGAATTATTATTGCGCGGCCTGCCTGTGGAGGCTGCCTAAGGAGGACCGAGAACCGAGGACGAATTTCTGGCCGGCTTCGGGCCTCCCGGATGGGGCGAGGCTGCCTGCCCTGTGCCAAATTCTGGGCCCGAAATGGAGCCGGGATGGATTCCCACTCCTCCGTGCCTGTTGTAGCATGGGGCGGGATAGCTCCATGAAGTATATACACATTATAAAGAGTCTCAACATCTCTCTCACATCCAATTAAAGATTTCCCCCAAACTGCAACAAAAAAGATGTGTCCTGTTGTGGCTGTCATTACTTTGCTGCATTGCCCGAGGCTGTATTTTTATTCACAAGAGAGCATCTGCAGCAAACATGGGTAGTAGCGGTAACCATAACGATGGAGGTATGTCAACACCATCTTCTTCTGCCATAAAAGTGATCTGAGCAGGAAGCATTGTCAGACCGAAAAACCTCAGTCTGGTTTCAGAATCCAGCTGCTTAGGAGCAGTGCATGATCAGTAACTCTTGATGACAAATAAAGGATTAGCAGTGATGGTTCCAGTTCCACGGGTTCTTGGATAGACACGCCACCAAACAGTAAAAGTTAGCATGTGTAAATGACGCAACTTACGGCGGTCCAAAGTTCAACCTTTCTCTTCAGAAAGTGCTGAAAAATAAATCCGACAGAATTTGTGACCAAGCATTCACTACAGCTGCTAACTTCAGGATTTGTGACAATAACTGTCCCGACAATTTGGCTTTCCTTTCTTCACCTCAGAATATGATTTTGCTGATGATTCGCTTGCATGACATACGGGGAAATCAGAAACTGCTTCCTCACTGCTGGGGAAATCTGATCTTTCGGTACATGCGAAGATAGTTGGACTTTCAATGGCCAGCAGAATGTTAATGATGCCCGGCTGTTAAAATGGACCGCTTGTCCCACTGGGTGACCCGTGCATCCACCCAGGAGTTAAAATTTGCTTTTGGAACATTTAAAAACCGAGATTAATACTGACGCAGGAGACAGGTGTGTGTGGACTCATTTTTCTACTTATCGCAATGATGCTTTTAAAGCTGTTTTGGAATTGCTTCATGACCAGCATTAGTCGGATCCGGCTCAAAGCACCTCGAAACATTAGCATAACACGCGCAATGCAACTGCAGAAAATGCCAGTGAGGACGCTGACAATATCCTATGAAATCGAAAATCAAACAGACACCCTAAGACCACTTCATGAAATTGGAAGTTTATTTACCTCATGGTCTCGTGCATCCCCAATTTGAATCGCTCCACCATTGGTGGCTGTGCCTTCAGCTCCTAGGCCTTAAACTCTGGAAATCCCTGCCTCTCATTCCAATAGGTCCAACAAAGCAACATTACAGCACTACAGCATTTAAAAGGGATTGCCAATCCATTCCCAAGTGACTAATGCTCCACGGTAATCAAAAGGTCTATATTTTTAAGTTACTTTCCATTGGCTTTACGTTTTACAATTGATAAGTAAAATTGCTGCACTTGAGCTAAAGTTGTATTTAATATATTAGATTCCAAAGATGACTTATTTGTTTGTAATCAATATATTTTTTGTGCTTTATGTTTTCACATTCAATTTACTCTGGCCAATTTGAGAAAAGTCTTTTGTTAGGGAGGCCGAGAGAAAGAGAGAGGAGAGTCATTCATCTCACCAGTCACACATGGAACAACTCTGCAATGAACATCTATCCTAGACTAATGACATGTTAGGTTACTTTCACACCACATACCTATGGCTGCTCTGTGGAAACCTATTGTGGACTTGCACCTCTAAATGTTGCACAGTTAGAGAGCAATCACACAGCAGCCAGTGCTCCAAAGTTTCCCCCACGTTCCAGTGATGAGTGGGCCTATCCATTTAATTTGTCTTTGGGAGTGATTGCAACTGACAACAGGATGAACATGGTGAAGGTCATTCAGGAGGGTAACTATAATAACGTGTGTGGTTTTGCACATAAACTAAATCTTGCTGTCACTTTTGCACTTGACAAACACTGGTCTTTATGCAGCACCCCTGCCAATGCATTTAGCATTTGCAATTATGTGTGGAGCTCTGAGGCAGCTTCAATTTGAACATGACTCCTTAGCACCACCTCAGACAAAGTGTTCGTAGTGGACCTTATTTTAAGCTGCACTATGAGGTGAAACTGAAACATGTGCTACATGCCATTGCCATTCTTCTTGACACTGAAATGACTTGGAAATGCTTCATGTTAAGACTATGGTCTCACCCCTCCCTATCTCTGTAACCTCCTCCAGCCATACAACCCTCGGAGATATCTGTGCTTCTCTAATTCTGGTCTCTTGTGCATCCCCAATTTTAATTGCTCCACCATTGCTGCACCTAGGCCCTAAGCTCTGGAATTCCCTCCCTAAACCTCTCCGCCTCTCTACCTCTCTTTCCTCCTTTAAGACGCTCCTTAAAACCGACCTCTTTGGTCATCTGTCCTAATATCACCTTATGTGGCTCAGTGTCAAATTTTGCTTGATAATGCTCCTGCAAAGCACCTTGGGACATTTTACTACGTTACATGTGTTATATAAATGCAAGTTGTTGTTTAGTGTTCATCATTTTCATTAATGATTTACATGGGGACATGAATAGAACTATTTTTTAATTTGCTGATGACACGAAAATGTGCACAGGGGTTGGTAATTCAGACCAAATCAACAGGTTGCAGCTTGATTCAGACAAATTAGGGGAATGGGCCCATGTGTGGCAGATGTCCTTTAACATGGATAAATATAATGTAATGCATTTGTGGCTCGGAAACTCCAGGCAGGGGTACCCATTAAATGTTACAGATCAAGTAAAAAGATACCGGGGGGAAATAGCTGATCGCTCATTAAAGGTGCACAAGCAGTGTAGGTGGCTAAAGGGAAAACAAATAGGGTTTTAGGCTGGACCATTAAGTACAAAATGGCCATAAAGACCCTGGTACATTTGCACATGAGAGTGTTGTGTCCAATCTTTGCCCCGCACATTTCCCAGGATAATAAGGTTCTGAATAAGTTGCATAGAAGGGCTAACAGAATGATACCTAGCCTTAGCGCTCTTAGTTATCAGGCTTAGTTAAGAGTTAGTGCTATTTACTTTCGAGAAACACAGGGTTCGATAGGATATGATTGAGGTTTTTAAAGCAATGAAGGGCTTTGATTCAGTCTGGTTGGACAGATTATTTGAGATGGTTAGAGATAGGACGACGACAAGGCATGTATGTAAAATACTTAGGCAAAGAAGTAGGTTAGATCCTGGGAAGTACATATTTTCAGAGAAAGTTATCACTCTCTGGAACAGACTATTGAAAGATGAAGTAGGCAACAAGTTGCTACAGTCTGTTAAAAAGGACTGTGACACATTCCTAAGAGGATATTCCTAGTTAGAGAGGATAAGCTTCTACATAGCTGTGGTTATAAAGAGTTGTTAGCAGTCTCCTGGAGCCTTCCTTGTTTGCCTTAGGGGGTTGGAGAAGAATTTCCCAGAGCTTTTCCTGAATTGGCCATACTTCATTTCTGGTTTTTGCCTTTCCAGGAAATGCGTAGAGGGTGGATCAGGGGTTGCACTGTTGTCTGGATGAGATGGTCTTGATGGGCCTGATGGTCTTCTCTCGCCCTTCTTTGATACGTTGGGGGCAATTTTCCCAGCCCTGGGGAGGCGGGTCTGCCAGGAAAATGGCAGAATCTGGGGGCGGGTGCCTGTCCCGCCCCCAACCCGCCTCCATGCCATCTTCCCAGGAGGCGGGTACCCGACCCGCGCTGGGAGCCGCCTCCCCGAGGCAGGAAGGGATTACAGCCACTTAACTGCCTGTTAACAGGTAGTTAACAGGCAGTTAAGAGGATTAACTCCATTTTACCCCTGCAAGTGCGGGCTTCCCGACGTCGGGATAGTGCGGGCTTCCCGACATATGCGGGGGTCAGGGGGGGGTCCAAAAGTGCGCTGTGGAGGTGAGTGATGGGCGCAAGTGTGGAGAGGTAAGTATGTGAGGTGAGTGAAAAGTGATAGAAAATGTTTACTTACCTTTGTTTCTTCCTGCAGGCTTCAACAGTTGGGGAACCGGAGACTCCCCCATCTCACCGGCAGAGATGACAGAATGGTTGCTGCATTCTCCGATGCAACAACCATCTGATTTCTGCTCAGCAGATAGGTTTGATGAATCTTGAATACAAGGACTCATCAAACAACAGAGAATGTCAGTGTTTGACAGCTTCACAGAGCTAAACCCACTGGGCGGGCTTAACGAGGTCAATCAAGGGAAAATAGCGTGGGTTGGCCAGAAGTCGATGGAGGCGGGACTGTGGTGTATGTAACCTGTTCCACCTTAAGAGAACTTAAGCCTGTTCCACCTTAAGAGATGTACTACTTTCTCTGGCTGCTGTATACGTAATACCGGTGGTGACCACCGGTATATAAGCACTGTGTAGTAATATTGTATTTAGTATAGTCCTGACCTCCAACCAGTAAAGACCTGTTGAACTTTAATCTTGTAGTCTGTGTTAGTAATTACAACTAGAACACACAGACTTAACAGTGGCGACGAGTCCGATTCTTACCCTGCGGCAGTTTATATCCACGGCGGCTTCGTCCACAGAACGGACGTCGAAGAGAGGCTTCCACCCTCATCACCCTGCTGGAAGACACGTCGCGCGGCAGACATCGAGAAACCAGAGTGCAGAAGACATCCTGAACTCGAAGCCTCCATCAGCAGCTGTCAGCTATCTTCTTTCTACCTCGGTGGTGGGTAAGCCGGGCAGCGACGCGACCAGAAAGTCGGCCGCGTTGGCTGTACAGACGGGGAGGGAAGACGGAGGAATAAGGGCGGTGAGATCGATCGCGACCGGAGATAAGGGCCGGGCTGCATTCGGGCCGAAAGGCGCAGCGCGGGGACATCGATCGCGGCTGGTGATAAGGGCCGGGCCGCATTCGGACTAAAAAGGCGCAGCGTCTGAGGCAACTGAAGGCGCGAGAGCCGCGGTGAAGCGGAGACAGCGTCGGGGGACGGGTGAAGACCGCCAAGCGCGGGAAAACCGCCATTTTGTAGGCGGAGGACGAAGACAAGAGCGGGAAGCCGCCATCTTGGATAAGAATAAAAATAAATTAAATTGCAACGATGCCTAAACATGGGAACATTAATATCTTTGATAGCGACATCGAAGATTGGGCCATGTATGTAGAACGCATACAAAATTATTGTAAAGCAAATAAAATCCCAGATGAAGAGAAAGCACTAACATTATTAAACTTAATGGGTGCAAAGACATACGGGCAATTGAAACACCTTTTATCACCAGATGAACCGGCGGATAAGACGTTCGAGGAGATTGTTACTGTCCTGAAAAATCATCTAAACCCCACGCCGCTGATGCTAGCGGAACGATTTAAATTTTACAGCAGAAGGCAGCTGAAGGATGAAAGCAATGCTGAATATTTAATGGAATTGCGTAAGCTAGCAAAGTACTGTCAGTTTGGAAGGAGACTGACAGAGGCGCTACGAGATAAATTTGTGTGTGGTTTATTAAAAGAAGATACACAAAAGCGACTGCTCGAGGAGAATGAGCTGACGCTTGAGAAAGCGGTCACTATGGCAGCAGCACACGAAGCCGCAGCGAGAGGCACGGCAGTAATGCAGCTACGGTCACCGGAACTCAGTACAAATAAATTGGGTTTGAGTACTGTAAAATGTTATCGTTGTGGAAAGACAACGCACGATCAGAACCAGTGTTGGTTTAAAAACCAAGAATGCAGAACGTGTGGCAGGCTTGGCCACATAGCTAAAGTATGCCGGTCAGGAAAGAAGACCAGCAACAAAAAGTCACCGCAAGGAAAATACATAAAGGTACACAAGGTGACAAAGAACAGTTCGACCGAACAGAAGTCAGATTCAGACGCTAGCAGTAATGAACTGGGTAGCTTAAGAGTATACAACGTTGGTAAGGATGCAGATCTCCAGACAATTTGGGTCACCCTTCAGATAGCAGGAGTCCAAGTAAAGATGGAATTGGACACTGGATCGGCATTGACGGTCATGAATAAGAAAGATTACAAAAGGTTATTCCAACATATTCCCCTACGGGATACGGAGATTATATTGAAAACATACACGGGGCAAAGAGTGTACCCCATCGGAAAGATAGAGGTAAAAGTGGTCCACAAGGGCGAAGAAAGCCAAGTAATGGACTTATATGTGCTACCTGAAGGAGGTCCACCACTACTGGGACGGGAGTGGATTAGGAAAATGAATATGGACTGGCACTCCTTGAAGGCACTAACGGTAGATTCCGGGGAAACAGATGTCAAACCTAAACGATTGTCCAAAATATCGGATGATGCTAAAGAGGTGTTCCAGCAGGGACTGGGAACACAGAGGAATTACGGCAAACATCAAGATTGATGAACATGCACACCCAAAATTTTTTAAAGCCAGACCGGTACCCTATGCAATACGACCTACGGCAGAAGCGGAACTGGAAGCGCTAGAACGTTCAGGTGTACTGTTGGAGTGAGTGGGCTACGCCCATTGTTCCCGTTATGAAACGTCCTTCGAGCAACAAGCCAGGAGAGCCAGGGAAGGTTCGCATCTGTGGAGATTTCAAAATCACCGTTAATCCGGTGCTTCACACGGTGCAGTATCCGCTTCCGCGGATTGAGGATATTTTTGCTTCGTTGTCTGGCGGGAAACACTTCACCAAGATAGACCTGGCGCAAGCGTACTTGCAGATGGAGGTTGAAGAAGAGTCACGCCAATACCTCACGATCAACACGCATCGAGGTTTGTACCGGTACAATAGGCTGGTTTTTGGAGTGGCATCGGCTCCAGCAATTTGGCAGAGGGCCATGGAGCAGGTATTACAGGGAATTCCAGGCACACAATGTTACCTGGACGATATTCTGATTACAGGTGATGGTGATGAAGAACACCTCGCAAACTTGGAACTGGTGCTCAACAGACTGAAAGAGTATGGACTTAGAGTTAATCGGCAGAAATGTGAGTTCTTCCAGAAGCGGATCTCGTACTGTGGTCATGTCATTGACCGGGAGGGGCTTCATAAGTCTCCTGACAAGATAGAGGCAGTTGTAAAGGCTCCCGCTCCGGATAATGTCTCTCAGTTGAGGTCGTTTCTAGGATTGATTAACTATTACCATAAATTTCTACCAAATCTATCCACGGTACTGCACCCGCTAAACGCTCTTTTACAGAAGGGGGTACCATGGGAATGGAGCGAAAACTGTAAGAAGGCATTTCGCAAAAGCAAAGAATTGATCACCTCAGAGGAAGTGTTGGCTCACTTCAACCCGACACTGCCTATTCGGTTGGCTTGTGATGCTTCTCCATATGGTATTGGGGCAGTACTCTCACACAAGTTGCCAAATGGCACGGAAAGGCCAGTCGCGTTTGCATCCAGATCATTGACCTCCGCTGAGCGCAACTATGCGCAGATCGATAGGGAGGCTCTCAGCCTTGTATGGGGAGTGAAGAAGTTTAATCATTACCTGCAGGGCCAAAAATTCACACTTCTGACAGACCATCAGCCGTTGGTATCCATTTTTAACCCTAAGAAGGGTGTTTCAGTGATGACAGCACAGCGTCTCCAGAGATGGTCCCTTTTCCTAGGGGCACATCAATATCAAATAGAATTCAAAGATATGAAGCAGCTGATGGGCTGTCGCGCCTGCCACTACCTGAAGAAGAAGAAACGACGAAAGTTGACCCTGTTGAGTTATTTCATTCGACCATCATCGAGTGTTTACCAGTCACCAATGCAAGTATTGAAAGAGAAACCAGGAACGACCCGACACTGTCCAGAGTCTACGAGGTGACAGTGAAAGGATGGCCAACACGTGGTGATCCTCTGTTACCGGCATTCTCGGCAAGGCGAGACCAGCTGTCCGTCTGCCATGGTACTTTGATGTACGGGACAAGAGTGATTATTCCTCCCAAGTTAAGGGAAAGAGTTCTAAAAGAACTGCATGAAGGTCATCTGGGGGGAGTTAAGATGAAAAGTCTTGCTAGGGCTTATGTATGGTGGCCGGGTATTGACCAACAGATAGAGGAGTTGACGAAAAGCTGCGCTGGGTGCCAAAAAGTGCAAAATGCACCTCCGATCGCACCACTACACCCATGGGAATGGCCTTCAGCCCCATGGCAACGCGTACATATTGACTTTGCTGGTCCATTCATGGACTCCATGTTCCTAATTGCGGTGGACGCACATTCCAAATGGCCAGAAGTGATCAAGATGAATACCACTACTTCAGAAAAGACAATTGCGGTGTTAAGAACAATATTCGCAAGGAACGGATTGCCAGAACAGATCTGTTCGGACAACGGACCACAGTTCGTGTCGGAAGAATTCCAAAAATTCTTAAAGAAGAATGGGGTGAAACATTATACCTCTGCCCCATATCATCCGGCGACAAACGGGTTGGCCGAGAGATTTGTCCAAACATTCAAAAAGGCAATAAAGGCCATGAACGATGATCAGATTCTGCTACAGCACAAGGACAATTTCCTAATGGCATATCGAAACGCCGCTCATGCAGTGACTAACCAAAGTCCTGCCATGATGTTTTATAACAGGAGGTTGCGGTCCAGGTTGGACTTGTTAAAACCAAATGTGCGGAGGGAAGTGGAAAACAAACAGTTCCGGCATATTAATAACAAGACCACTCGAAGTTTCGACGTAGGACAACCAGTGTTGGCATGGGGCTATGGAAACGTAAAATGGCAGTCCGGAACAATTCGGGCCAGACAAGGACCTCTGATGTACACAGTAGATATTGGTAACAATGTGATAAGGCGTCATGCGGATCAACTGGTAGAATCGAGAGCAAGGGTCGAACCCATGGTTGCGACAGAGACAACTGTGGAAGACGTTAATGAACCTGAAGCATCTACCTCGGCAGGGAATGTACCTGATGATGATAACACCCAATGCATGGGAGACCAACTAGAGGAGTCACCTCAGCAACAGGAATCAGAGACCACTGAAAGGCGTTATCCAAACCGAATCAGAAGGCCTCCTGAGAGACTGAACCTTTGAACTGTTTATACCTGAAGTTATATATGTTATTATGTTATGTTAAATGGGGATATGACTGTTAAGCTAAAAAGGGAGGATTGTGGTGTATGTAACCTGTTCCACCTTAAGAGAACTTAAGCCTGTTCCACCTTAAGAGATGTACTACTTTCTCTGGCTGCTGTATACGTAATACCGGTGGTGACCACCGGTATATAAGCACTGTGTAGTAATATTGTATTTAGTATAGTCCTGACCTCCAACCAGTAAAGACCTGTTGAACTTTAATCTTGTAGTCTGTGTTAGTAATTACAACTAGAACACACAGACTTAACAGGGACTAAAACCCGAAAAGTGGGAGTCCCGCCTCCAAAAGCTCCCCATTGGCAAAATCCAGGCCGTTAATATGCAATACAGAGACCCAGGCAGCAAACACATCGAACTGGCTTCCATCACTTACTTTACTCCCAAGAGGTAGCATTAACCTGATAGCAGAATCACTGACCCATATTCTATGATGCCACTGATTCCTGGAACCTGGGACTGTTTACACTACGGATATTGAAAGAGAGAGTCTTGCGTGGGTTCAGTCAGTTATGCTCTTGTAGTAAAAGCACCACAGGCCCAGTTAATTTATTCCTGTTGCATATAGCCCCTTCCTCCCCAGAGCAATAGCTTCTTCATATTCTGTGTTTTATGAATGATCTAAAATGTGTGATCTTCTTTATTTTGGAGCAAATGCTACTGCAGGCCTCGGAGAAGCCCAAATGAAATGAATGACAAATCTGCTAAATGTGTATGTGGAAATAATATTAAGTATCTAAGAAAACTAAGCCTCCATTGTATTAACCAAACAATACAACCTCCGCCCCAAACACAAAAGAACGTTTTTCACTGCATCAAGTTGCATCTCCACCTTCCACATTATTTAGCAGAGTCCTTTCAGCACTCAAACAAATTATAGTGATTTTGCTAATGTGTCACAGCAGGGTGCAATGACTTACCATTTTTACAAAGTGCTCTGGCATCTTTCCAAATGCCGTACCCTTTTACCAAATTCCATGTAATTTTCTCAGTGATGTAGCACATGCCTTTTTTTTGCAAGTGCCGGGCCTCTTTTTTTTAAATTTCCCTTTAGCGCACCAATCTGATTTTTCCAAGTACCTTGCCCTTTTTCCCCTGTGGCGGACGGAACTCAGTAGTGGAGCTGCTGTGCTGCAGGGGAAAGCTTCCCCAGCTTGGATCACTGATCGTTACTAAGCTGGTTGAGTGTTACATTCAGAGAACTGCTTAACTATCAAGCGAAAGTCACTGCTGATGAACGAGGGGTATTAGTAATCAAGCAATAAACAAAGGCCTGCGCTGGTTTGTAAAATTGTCAGACTTATTCGCCTGTTAATTTAGAGCTAATTAATACAATATGCACAAGTAGCAAGGCCATACAGTAACAGTAAACTGACTTTACTGGTAAAATATAACATTTTTGTTAAAAGTGAGCAGTAGTTGTCTGCAATCAAAGCAGCTGCAGAGCACTAGGCCGCAGCCTTTTCCCCCTCGTGCACCAAAAAATGGCAGAATGTCAAAGTTTGTGAATCAATTGCTACATTTATACAGTTACCATATGTTTAGTCTGCAGCATAGTCATTTACAAGGTCCTGCCTTAGGTCACCATTAAGCTGATGTAAGAAGAGGCCCTTCCAGCAGTTATAGGCATGTATGCAGTGTATTGGAGCTGGAAAAGTCAACTCCACAACTCACGTGGAATCAGTTACTTAGGAAGCGGAGAACATTATTCAGACGTAATCGCTGAATCTCCTATTATTTTACTTCAATACCTGCTTTCTTGCCAGACCTGATCCTTTGTCTTATGCTGTATTTTTTCCCTGGGTCCTCGCCCACACTCCTTTTGTTAGGATTTATTTCGTCGGGTTAAAGTGCAACTAACAGTTTTTGGTGCTTGAAAAGTTTAAGCATGTTCAAAGTGACCCTATGTGCCAGGTGATGCGTAACTTTCAAAGCACAATTGGGCTCAGCTGCAAACTGGCGATTGCATGAACTGCAGATGTGGTTGTAAATCTTTGATTCCACGTTGATTAAGCACAGTAAAAGTTGCAAAAAGAAGTCGATGTGTCGTGCTGTCAACGTAACATTGCAAAATCTGACCAACAACTTCAAAATTGCTGATAAAGCCCCCAAAAGGCTGATAACTCAAGAACAACTCAATACGCAAATCAAAAGTTCATGCAAGCTCTCTTTCCCCTCCCCCGCAGTTCATGCTGGTATTCTCCCGCTCAGTTAATGCAAACATGCTCCTTCCTCCACCATCCCAAAGCAATGCTCCCAGCTTCTCCTCTCTTCCTCAAAAGCACCATTCCCCACTTATGGTCCCTTCCTCCTCCCCATTCCCCCCATCCTTCTCCTTTCATCATCATCTATTCCCACCTGTTCCCTTCATTACCATCACCCTCCTTCCCTCTCTTTCATTGTCATCCATTTCCCCACTATTTCATTATTACCCATTCCCTCTTCCCTCTCTCCTTCATCCCCTTTAACCTCTTTTTTCATTGCCTTCTTTCACCCTTTCTCTGCCATCCGTTTCCCCTTCCCACTTCCCATCCTTTTCCCCTTCCTTCTCCCCACTCATTGCCATCCGTTTCTTCCCTTTCCACTCCTCTCAGCAGCACTCCTGCCAGAGTCCTCCTAATAATGGAAGATTTGCTGGATGTTGCATACTGCAGGTGAAAATTCCTGTAAGAATTCCCATGTACAGTGTGTAGTGGCTAGAAAATCTTCCATTAGTAGCCAAAATTGGGGAAGAGTGGTGCTGAGGGGCCTGGGTTGCATTGATATTGGTCAGCAAAAGCTGGCCTGCAGACCGGTTTCCCAAAACATGGAAGGACGGCATATATGACATGAGCAGTATGTGATTTATCTTGTACATGTAAAAGATCCCCTGGCATGCTCTCCTCCTTCCAGATAAGAGAAATGAGTTCGCGCCAGTAGTGCTTCTCCGCCATGCTTTAGTGCCTTGGCAGGGATTCCATCTGCTCCCGAGGCCTTGATGTTCTTCAGTTGTCGGATGGCCTTTTCAACCTCATGCCGGGCTGGGGTTGTGCTGAGATGGTGGCGGGTAGCATGCTGCGGGATGGAGTTGCGGACACTCGCGTCGAAGACAGAGTCTCGGTTAAGGAGATCTTCGAAGTGCTCCTTCCAGTGGGCACAGACTGCCTCTCTGTCCTTGATGAGTACCTCTCCATTCTTGGCCCGCAGAGGGTAGGACCTTGGGTGCTTGGGCCGTAGATGGTTTTGACTACGCTAAAGAATCCACACACGTTGTGGTTGTTGGCAAGCTGCTGGATCTCCTGCGCTTTCTCCACCCACCATCTGTTCTTTAGGTCGTGAGTTTTTTTGTTGGACCTCAGCCTTCAGGCGTCTGTAGAGACGCCGTAATTGTGACCATCTTCAAGAAGGATGATGAGGAGTTTCCCTGCTGTCTGCCACAGGGAAAGTCATCACAAGAATCTTCCTCAATCGCCTTCTCCCAGTGGCCGAAGAGTTCCTCCCAAAGTCGCAATGCAGATTCCGCCCACTCGGGCACAATGGACATGATCTTCACCGCGCGTCAATTACAAGAGAAATGGAGGGAACATCACCAACCGCTGTACAAGGCCCTCTTTGATCTCACAAAGGCCTTCGACACTGTCAACCGTGAGGGATTATGGAGTGTCCTCCTCAAGTTTGGCTGCCCGCAAAAGTTTGTCACCATCCTCCGCCTGCTTCACGACGACATGCAAGCCGTGATCCTGACCAACGGTTCCACCACAGACCCAATTCACGTACAGACCGGGGTCAAGCAAGGCTGTGTCATTGCACCAATGCTTTTCTCGATCTTCCTTGCTGCAATGCTCCATCTCACCCTCAGTAAGCTCCCTGCTGGAGTGGAGCTAATTTACAGAACAAACAGGAAACTGTTCAACCTCCGTCTCCTCCAGTCCAGATCCAAGGTCGTCCCATCCTCAGTCATCGAATTACAGTATGCAGATGACGCTTGCGTCTGCGCTCACTCGGAGGTCGAACTCCAAACCATCGTCAACACCTTCACCGAAGCGTACGTAAGCATGGGCTTTACACTAAACATCCGTAAAACAAAGGTCCGCTACCAACTTGCCCCCGCCACACAGTACTGCTCCCAGATTATCAAAATCCATGACAAGGCCTTGGACAATGTAGACCACGTTCCATACCTCAGGAGCCTACTGTCAACAAGAGCAGACGTCGATGACAAAGTCCAACACCGCCTTCAGTGTGCCAGTGCAGCCTTTGGTTGCCTGAGGAAGAGAGTGTTTGAAGACCAGGACCTCAAACCCGGCACTAAGCTTATGGTCTGCAGAGCAGCAGTGATAACCGCCCCGCTGTATGCCTCAGAGACATGGACCATGTACAGCAGGCACCTCAAAGCACTGGAGAGGTACCACCAATGCTGCCTCCGCAAGATCCTGCAAATCCATTGGCAGGATAGGTGCACCAACGTCAGTGTTCTTGCTCAGGCCAACATCCCCAGCATCGAAGCTTTGACCACGCTCGATCAGCTCCGATGGATGGGTCACATCGTCCGCATGCCTGATACGTGACTCCCAAAACTAGCGCTCTACTCGGAGCTCCGGCAGGGCAAGAGAGCCCCAGGTGGGCAGAGGAAACGCTTCAAGGACACTCTCAAAGCCTCCTTGAAAAAGTACAACATCCCCACTGACACCTGGGAATCCCTGGCCCAAGACCGCACAAAGTGGAGGAGAAGCATCCGGGAAGGCGTTGAACACCTCGAGTCTCTTCGCCGGGAGCAAGCGAAAGCCAAGTGCAAGCAGCGCACGTCAACCCAAGCACCCCACCCACCTGCCCCTTCAACCACCGTCTGCCCCACCTGTGACAGAGACTGTAGGTCCCGCATTGGACTCATCAGTCACCTGAGAACTCATTTTTAATGTGGAAGCAAGTCATCCTCGGTTCCGAGGGACTGCCTAAGAGAGAGGAGACATGTAAAAATATCAAATATCTTTCTTTCTATACATTTAACTTTGGCTGGACAAATAGACCTCGATTTTGCACCTTTCTGTCATGGGGTGCATCTCCTAAGTGGGGTGGGGTTGGAGGAGATAACTGCTCACCATAGAGGTACACCCCTAACCCAGCTGATCTTCCGGCCTCGGGGCCATTTTAATAATGGAACCAGGCTCCCTGGCCTCTACCAAGGAGTATCGCTGAAATGGGACCGAGTTTTGCCTTCACTCTCAGAATGACTGCACAGGTCCTGAAACCAATACAAATCCTTGGGCCCTCCTCCACTGCCTTTGGTGCACGGGACCCTTGGGGCTAAGAGGCGTCCCTTGCCTCCAGTGCAGGTAGTGACGCGCACGGTGGGAAATAAATTGGAGAACGTTATTTCTCTCAATTGCACTTACGGGCGGGCATATTGTCTGCTAGAGCCTGGGGAGCAGGAAGTGGTGGGGACACACAACAAGGTGAGGACTTGACAAGACATGTCCCCGACCAACCTTCTGCCCTTGACTACGCCACATGATTGGGGGGAAGGGAGGGGGTGGGGTGGGGGCAGAAAATCCAGTCCATTGTTTAAGCAAAACATTTTGCTTTATACGCAGTAATCTAACTGGGAACTATCCAGAACGTTGTAACTGTTAACAGCACAATGATGCACAATCGAAGACGTAATGCCATGGGGGATGCAATGTCACAATGCACAATGAGAAACAGTAATATCATAATACTCCAAAGGGAATCAAAGTCATCACAATAATGTCCAGGAAGACAATGAGCTCACAGTGCTGCACAGGAAAGCAATTGCGCCAGAATACAAACAGAAGAAAAGATCGGTGGAGAAAAATAGTAACACGGTATTACTGTACAGGGAA
The DNA here is from genome assembly GCF_052327205.1 of Somniosus microcephalus. NCBI lineage: Eukaryota > Metazoa > Chordata > Chondrichthyes > Squaliformes > Somniosidae > Somniosus > Somniosus microcephalus. Next base: position 54,529,530 of record NC_141007.1, on the reverse strand, counting down.
TCAACAAGCAGTCACAATACTGCACCAGGAAGCAATGACATCATGGCTGGAGATGAGCTCAAGGTTTAGGTTCAATAAAACTGATGAGGAAACCCGGCGAAGACATTCTATTTTAGGAAGTTACTTTTGGTTTTGGAGAATTAAAAGCAAAATTTGAAACCACAAAGCTGACTAATAATCATTAACACGGGCACATTAGATCGGAACTGTTTGCTCAAGTTACGGAGGGAACTGATGGACTAAGCTGCACAGGAAAGTAACAAGGTTATATTGTGTGTTGAGGGGGAACTGAGCAAGACAGAATTTCCAGAAACACCTCTTTGTTTCTGTGCCGATATCTTGAAACCTTCAATCTCACATTACTACTTCACTCACCAATAGCGTGTGTCACATTAAAGTGTCCCAGTGGCTCCCAGCTGACTGGGGAGAAATCTGTTAACCGGTGCATGAAATATTCGATAGTAAATAGGTACTCATTTAACCATCTCCAGAACTGTTGTCAGCTGGGGCCTTTTAATGGCGCTTTCACCATGGTGACAAAATGGATTGAATTTAATTAGTTCGATAAAGGGTGTACATAACAGAACTGGACTCTGGCAGATGCAGGAAGCTGGCCAGCTATGATCTTATACTGGTGGGAATGAAAGATCATATTTTGGTTGATTGGTTGGTTTGGGGGGGCGGGGGTGGGGGTTCCAGTAAGTTTGCTGCCTTTGCAGCGGACATCTTTTAATAACCCTTTTCATGTTTCAAAGTCTCCACCGAAACCTTGATTATATTAACGCCGTTCACATTTCCGTCGCTAGCCAACTGGCTGTTGTGACTGTAGATCATTTTATTCTCCTAATACGCCTCTTTCTGCCCCTTATTCCACATACTATATGCACAACTTTTGAGTAAAGATGTGGCACCTACTTTGAATGATGGTTCCTGGGTACAGACAGCGGGATTTCTGACTCCAATAAGCACAAACCCTGGTAGCTGGTGGCAGGAACTGTGTTGAGGGTGGTCTGACATCAAGTACCTGTGGGTATTGTTTTGATTTTTTTTAAAGAAGTCGTTAAGTAACATTTATTAAGACATCATATTCCAGAAGTACCCTCACGAAACTAAACCTTCAAAAATAAATGATAGGAATAAGCCTTTAATACCAAATCAAGGCAGTTATCAATCCTAGGTGGTAAAACTCAAATCCCCATTTAATTCAAAGGAATGCTTGGATTTGGTAATGCGCACCCCCTTCCCCCCACATTCACTCTTTCACTCCCCCACCTCAGTTGAGTAATGTTAGAGGAACAGCAAGTGCTTTAAAGACAGCTTTTCTTGCTAGTCTTCACCCTGTGGATTAGGCATAGAATCATAGAATGATACAGCAGAGGAGGCCGTCATTCGGCCCATCATGTCTGTGCCGGCTCTTTGATAGAGCTCCCCAATTAGTCCCACTCCCCTGCCCTTTCCCTGTAGCCCTGCAAATTTTTCCCCTTCAAGTATTTATCCAATTCCCTTCTGAAAGTTATTATTGAATCTGCTTCCACTGCCCTTTCTGGCAGGGCATTCCGGATCATAACTCGCTGCGTAACAAAATGGCTCCTCATCTGCCCTCTAGTTGTTTTGCCAATTACCTTACATGACTGAAATATGACGGTAGGGTAGAAAGTGTGGGGTATTCCAAATTCAAACCAGATCAACATATTTGATGCCACTCCCTCACTCTCCCACCTCCCCCGCGCCCGTACCTGCCTACTCCTAATTCTTATATAAGAACATAAGAAATAGGAGCAGGAGTAGGCCAATCGGCCCCTCGAGCCTGCTCCGCCATTCAATAAGATCATGGCTGATCTGATCCTAACCGCCAATCTACTATCACAGAATCATCTCCTGAATCTACAGAATTAGACACACGAAATAGGAGCAGGATCAGGCTACACGGCCCCTGGGCCCGCTCCGCTACCCACAGGGCCATGACCGATCCGAACCTAGACTCATGTCCAAATTCCTGCCCGCTCCCCAAATTCCTGACCTATATCAGGTTGTAGGTCACTAGCTGTCTCTGCTTACTGTCAATTGCATCCCGACATCACACGTGAATTTTCTCTATAGATATCACATACTGAAACTACAGGGTTCTTTACCATTCCTATGGTGCAATAAAATATTCATAATCTCATCTTTAATTATCATTCACAGGAAAAGGAGGTGGATTGGACAAGGTTTGAACTGTTTGTAGTGGGCAGTGGGGAATGATTGCAAATGGAACTCACCGCTTCCTGAAGCAGTTGCTCCAGGGAGTAGATTCTTTGTCGGTTTCCTCTTTCCCCTTCAATCACAACACTGTAGCTGTATGAAGGCAAGGAAAGGCCAGTTACTGACACACAGTGTTGATATGTCCATGCATGGAAATATTTATGAATTCTATAATCGGATAGGATATTATAGGAGACATGGGGCAGCCCTTTAAATGGTTTTCTTAGTTGGAGGAATGGAAGTAAACTCCTGTGAGCCAATGAGACTGTCTGCATTTTTACCGTAACAGAGTGCAGCCATGTCCAACACACAATTCTCCCACTGTCAGTTGCCCCTGGAAATATAAGTCGGCCTGACTTATATTTCCTGACTTGCCCACACAACAGTGACTCCACTTCAAAAGTACTTAATTGGCTGTAAAGCGCTTTGGGACGTCCGGTGGTGGTGAAAGGCGCTACATAAATGCAAGTCTTTCTTTCTTTTTGATTTGCCTTGTTCCAGGGGCAGTGGAAAACCACTTTATCTGTGGGACTTGTGAATTGCTGCTGGATTCACCGGCCCTGCTTCTGGATGAAGAACAGTGCCGGGTGGGAAAGCAAACAGGGGAGCAGGAAGGCTGGTAGAACAGTTCTGTCTGAAACCAGAGCACCAATGTGAAGGCACTTTAATATGAATGTAAAAATGGGTATTTTTGTTCAATATGTGGGTTGGGGGAATTGCTGGGTCCTTAGTGTGTGTTTTTTGATTACCTGTACTTAATGCTGAAGCAATGCCGGTTCCCTGTGTTGCCAACAAGTGCACAATGGAGTCATGGGGCTCTACAGTTAATTTCAGTCTGGCATATGTTGTTATCAGAAAGTACTGGCTAGTAGCTAAGGCAGTAAATACACATTTCAGGCATGAACACTGTAGTTATGCAATTTTATTGGTATTTATGTTACCAACACTGTAGTATTTTATTTATATAGTTATTAGGCCAGAAGCAACAAGCCGCAATCTAAAAGGACAACAGGCTAGAAAGTCGATGGCGCCACGCCTGTTTTTCAGGTGCCAGATGGGGGCCTAAGCATCCGTTGGATGCAACGGAAGTGCGCCACCCGCCATCTTGTTAAAGGTAAAAAAAAAAAAAGAGGCGTCCAGGGCCCTTGCCTGAAACAGGCGTTCAGCCCTTTGCATATGCAAATAAAGGGACCCAAAGCCTGTTTGAGGCCCCCTTTGAAAAATTGGGCTGCCTTGGATGCAGCCGGCGCCCATAGATGGAGGGGCAGTGTTCCAACACACTCTGCCACCTAGTTCCCCTGACTACTCTCATCTATAATCAGCTTTCTCTGGTGCCCATTTTAAGAGTTAAAGAACAAGCAGGCAGACTGATGGTGATCATTTTGATATCTGGAGCCTGACAGCAACCAGTGACAGGAACTTCAGTCCAGAGCCCCCCAAAATAGACTAAATTCATTATATTTATATCTGCAAACATAAGATAAATCACTCTTTTATAGCTGTGTTGGCACCTGTTTCATACCATACACAAGATATTAGTTTCTCTTCTTCTGAATAAATCTGCCCTTGGCCCTGCTTCCGCTGCTATTGCTCAGTCCACATGAACCACAGTTACTAAGTTACAGGGAACTGGGAAGCCTGAATGCAATGCAGTTCAGGTCATTTCTGCTGTAATCTTGAGTTTTGTCAGCTGTTGGCGTTTTTCAAATGACCTTGAAGGTTTTGGAACCACCTGAAATTCTGTGGTCCCCAGATAAAAGCAAGGTGATTGCTAACTGATAAGCATTTTTCTGTATTCTATGGTCAAAAAATCCAATCTGAAGTAAATGAAATGATAAGCTCAGCTCAGCTCCATAACAATCAGTAACACACCTTCAACAGCAAATGTTTGTTCAACAAGTTTCACTGACCATTCAAATACAGGTCAGATTCATTCTATAGATCGAGATTGTACATATCTGAATTCTATAATTCAGTTTTGAGGAGAAACTGGGTTTTTAACAGTGCTTTAGGCAAAACCTCTTCTTCCACTTCATGCCTCAGATTTCTGATAGTGTTGTTCCATTAATTAGAGGAGCTGGTTGAGGTGGACTAGATTGCATGGGGAGTCCTGCATAACAAGGCAAAACCTTTAAAAAAAAAAATGTTAGGGATATCAAGGAATGAGTCTCTAATTACTGTGAAATGGAACAAAAGAAAAACTGCATCTTACATGTCAGGTGACTGTAGAATTTTGACACATCCTGCATACAGTAGTTTGTCTTCCTTTGGTATGAGAATGCGAAGTCCTTCTTTGAGATCCTCCTTACTGATGGCACAAGACTGAGGGACTGAGAGAGAAGAACAACAAAGAATATTGTTGCTTAGATTGTTTCTCTATGGTTCAATGTCGAACTTAAGTTAGGAACTGGTGTGGTTAGGGTCCTTAATTCACTGGAATGGCTTGGCACAGAATTGTCCTTACTGGATTAATTTGCTCCAATCTTGTCCTTATTTTACTCAAGTGGACTGATAAAGAATTGCCTTATTCCATTTCCAAACATTGGTTTCAAGAAAAGTTAATGTCAAAAGCAAACAGAAGAAACCAAAGACCGAGACAAGGTTTGGTTTTGACTTGCCTTGTCAAATGAGATATTTATGACATGTTTGCTAATTGCATTTGTTATGATGTAAATATCTTTTTGTTGATGTTTCAACTTTTTTAAAACTTAAAACAACATAATTTAGAGTAAATCTTCATCTCCCACTGGGGTATTGATTAGAAATCAGTTGCAATAAGGTACAGGTTACCGCACACATGACAAAAGCCTGGCATTGTCTAGGAATAGGGGTGAGGCTAGCATTGATAAGCATGTTGTATGAAGCAGGTATAATAATTTTACTGAAACATTTTATTGTTAGCATCTGGACAATTTATGAAACTTGCAAGGAACTGTCCCTTTAAGTGGCAAGTCTCTGAATTTCTGATGTATGATCAATTTGATCTTTAACTAAAATCACGCTGTCTTCCAATAATACGTTACTTTGTTTCTTGATGTAGAGAAGAATCAGAGTATAAGTCTTATAAAATGCTTGGATTGTTCCATTTCTGCAAGTTTAAAAAAAAGCAGCTTGATTAAGCTCTCCGATGGGCACCTGCTTTATATTGAACTGTAGGTTTACAACTTGCTCAGTCCTAATTTTGTTCGCCCACTATGCAGCATATAGCAATAAAAAAAGTCCCTACCGTACAATTCCGCTGAGCAGCTCACAGAGGCATTCTCATCTTCCTCAGAAAAGCTGCTGTCTTCATCAAATGCAAAATCATCCTCTGCAGCAAAGCTTTCCAATAGTTTACTGACAGCCCGTCCCTTTGACTGCATGAAACAAAAACAAAGCTCTTTAAATTGCACATTCCTCTCAGTGTGTGGGTGTAATATTAGTGAAACTTACTGCTCCCAATGTCAGTCTAACAGGTATTACATTAAAGGCCCACCTGGCCGTATCCTAACTCGCACTAAGTCCCGTTCATCCATCGCCCCTGTGCTTGCTGACCTACATTGGCTCCCAGTCCGGCAAAGCCTCAATTTTAAAATTCTCATCCTTGTTTTCAAATCCCTCCATGGCCTCATCCCTCCCTATCTCTGTAATCTCCTTCAGCCCCACAACTCTCCGAGATCTCTGCGCTCTTCCAATTCTGGCCTCTTGCGCATCCCCAATTTTAATCATTCCACCATTGGCAGCCGTGTCTTCTACTGTCTAGGCCCTAAGCTCTGGAATTCCTTTCCTAAACTTTTCCGCCTCTCTACCCTCTTTTAAGACACTCCTTAAAACCTGCCTCTTTGACCAAGTAATACCTCATGTGCCTCAGTGTCAAATTTTGTTTGATAACGCTCCTGTGAAGCGCCGTGGGACATTTTACTACGTTAAAGGTGCTATATAAATGCAAGTTGTTGTCGGTGTTGTTTATTCCTAATTAATCTCCAATTATTAAGGGTGAGAATTCATTGTTTTGGTTTGGTTTTGGGGGCTCCAATACTCAGGTGTATGTGAAACTAAAGATCTGAGCTCAAATACACAAATGACAAAGTATCGACAAAGGTTGACAAGGCCATAAAAAAGCAAACCAAGCACTAGGGTTTATTTCTAGAGGGATAGAATTGAAAAGTAGTGAAGTTACGCTAAACCTGTATAGAACCTTGGTTAGACCACAGTACTGCGTACAGTTCTGGTCGCCATATTATAAAAAGGATATAGAGGCACTGGAGAAGGTGCAGAGAAGATTTACAAGGATGATACCAGATATGCAAGGGTATACCGGCCAGGAAAGGATGAACAGGCTGGGCCTCTTTTCTCCTGAAAAGAGAAGGCTGAGGGGTGACCTAATAAAGGTCTTTAAAATCATGAAAGGTTTTGACAGAGTAGATACAGAGAAAATGTTTCCACTTGTGGGGAAGAACATATCTAGAGGCCATCAATATAAGATAGTCACCAAGAAATCAAATAGGGAATTCAGAAGAAACTTCTTTACCCAGAGAGTGGTGAGAACATGGAACTCGCTACCACAGGGAGTGCTTGAGGCAAGTAGTATAGATGCATTTAAGGGGAGGCTGGATGACCATATGAGGGAGATGGGAATAGAGGGTTTTGCTGATAGAGTTAGATGAGGAAAGACGGGAGGAGGCTCGAGTGGAGCATAAATTTCGGCATGGACTGGTTGGGCCAAATGGCCTGTTTCTGTGCCGTATATCCTATGTAACTTTAGCAGTTGATACAATAGTTTCCCTTGTCATGGAGTAAGGACTAATTTCCCCATTATATTGTTGAGACAAATATTTGTATTATCTCTATAATGTCACAGATCATTAGTAGAGCCCTCATCTCTTTACCCTAGATCGTTCAACCAGGGAAAACTAACATCAACTCTACCACACACAGACCAACCAGAACATCAAGGATTGGATGCTTTCCTCCAGGTACACAAACATATAGACAACACATATTAGATTGAAGGGTTTGCGTGCTCCTTATTAGACTACCTTAATGAACTGGGTGCTGTTGACTAGACTGTAAATTGATTAAGGAGCTAGAAAAATGTTTCAAATTCACAAAAAAAAGTTGCCTGTTTTTTTCTAATATCTTCAAGCAAATTATGGGAAATGACTGCTGAGAGAAGTAGAGTGATGGCACAATACATGCTAAGGGTCACAAGAAAACTAGGCAAGCAGAGTGCTAAAGGATCCGAGCTGGGCAAAATGTAGTTATTTGCAAACATTAATCCCATTCTACACTTTGCAGGTTCTGCATCTAATTCAATGCTAACGCTTAGTAATTATCACATATTTTATGAAAGATTAATACATTTTCAGGAATGAGACCACAATAGGAAAACTGTCTAGTTATCTAATATTTTCAAACACTATTCTCTTTAGATGCATGGTTTCAAAACTATACAGGTGAACAAGCAATTAATTTTTAAAAAATGTTATTTTAATAGATTACCAAATTTTTGGTGTTGTGCTCAGAATGATATGTCAACCTTTAATAGTTTTTGTGCATTTCAAAAGGGCAGTTCAAACTTTGTGTTCCACCATTTGATTCAGAACCAGTTCTTATTTAGTCGTCATCAACGATTTGCCCCAGTATTTTTCAAATAATTTTTAAGCATTTTATTCAAATAAATAGTAGCTGAAAATGAACCTGCTCCTGTTTCTTCAGTGTACTCAGGGCTAGTGATCCATTTACAGAGGAAGTTTGCAACAGTTCAATCGTGCTGCCTGCTCAGGCTCCTCACCTCTTTCACTGGCACTTTGCTCTTTAGCTTGTTCAGCCTATTCCGTTGATAGTCAGTGGGGGTTCCTCCTTTTTGTGAAAGGCACAGTCCACTTGATTTCTAATGTGGGAAAAACAAAAGTGGGTCAGTCCACAAGGCCTGGATTCAATTACAAAGTTAAAATCAAATCCCACTTGGAAGCCTCATTTACAGAAAGGTATTGTTCCAGAGTGAATCTAGGATGGAGTCATCGAGTGAGACACAAGCAGCCATTCATACCAGTGGAAAAAACTCTCTCTCCAGCCATGAGTTATACAAGCAAATGTAGACCAAAAATGAGGACGATGCCCATCTGATCTGTGCCCCCTGACTAAAGGTAACAAGGTGGTCATGCGGCGACACAGCAGGAGCTAGCTGGCTAAAGTTCTTCTCTTAAGGCATGCACCAATGTAAATGTTGCATTCTTCAGGTTCACAAATTGAGTGAAAAGGGCTTTGCGGCTACTAATGTAAAATAGAAAATTGCAGTCCAGTGCACCTCATTTGACTTGGGAGCACATTCAGTCACACCATAGCAGTCAACTGTTCCATAGCTGTGCCTTCTTTAACCATGTGAGTATTGAATATTTACAAATGTCTAATTACATGTACATGCTCTATTATACTAAATCAGCAAAACCAATTGTCCACAAATTCTAATAAAGAGTTACAGGAATGGACAGAAGCAAAGAACATTCTTGATAGCCTGCTTGGGAGGAAAAGGTGACTTTGGACCTGTGGTTCCCAAAGGTCTCTACCACTAAGGTTTTTCTTGTGTCATTTCTGGGTCTGTTGTAGACTAATTGATACAGAGTCTGATTGCTATGATTAGTCAACAACTCCCATTATAGTGTGTAACCACTAGGATGGTGGAAGACGAACTCGATGGACCGTCGTCTTTTTTCATCTAGCAATTCCTATGTTCTTATTCCTTCTGTTGCAATATTTTCAGAACAACATGAACTGTAATTTTGCTCAATTTCCACAATGGCATTCAAATTTTCTCTTAGTACTCAAAGGGTTACATACACACTGGAGTTATTTGACTAATGATGGTTCGTTATTCCTCATGACTCCCACTGTTACCTCTCCCATCATTGAAAGGAGGATTGTGAGCTAATGGGATTAGGAGGTTTGCCACATTGCAAGTTGTGTGTCTACTGAAGCAAATGATGGAGTCAGTTTTTCTGATGATGGTATGATCCGTCTTGAAAGCCTAGCTGATAAGTCTTTAAGCTACTCCTATTTCTGACGGATTGCTGGAACTTAATGTTTTGACCACAGTGATGTAAGGTGAGGGCCCGGCACTAGTGCAACAACTAATCCATGAAATATACTAATTATATCAAAATGAAGAGCAAATGTTACAAAGCCCGTGACAAGTCTGTGAAGAACCTCCTAATGTAAAACTCCTGGCAAGGGTCGGTATTACTTGGAGTATACGAAACAGGCTGGTTTCTGTCATCTAACATCTGCACTAATTATTTTGCATACATTCAGTGATTTAAAGCCACAGAGCGACATAAAATTATGCAAGTTTTAAAATGAACACAACTTTAAAATATTACCATATGTCAGAACTTTGCCCATTGAAATACTCAGCTGAAGTACAAAATGGGAAATTCTGGTTTGTACTCGCACGGAAACACTATATTGAGGTATTTCACCTCTAAAGTTAGTGCAGTTAGAAATATACTCAATAGTAGCCACATATTTTGTTTATCTGCAAGAGGATCTGATCTCACTTCTACGCCTTCGCTCTCCCTCTGCTATACAGACAGCCGGCTCAATTTTGGCTGCTAATTATTTGAAGGTGGTTTTTAAAACGTATTTATTTTTAAGATGAAAATGTTGCTGGTGCGCACGGAGTAAAGTCTACCACAAATATGCCATCACATGATTCAGTTCACCATTACACCTCAGCACTCTGTGCTCAGTTCGAAGCAGTGAGACTTTTAAACAAATAAATATTTTAAGAATTTGCCGTCAAATAAACTGCAACCAAAAATGAATACGTCCACAGTCACGGACAAGACAGACAGACATGGAAGCCAGCCTCCTTGCTGTAGACTGGAGCAAAGGACACAATTATTATCAAGCACAACAGCAACAATAACTTGCATTTATATTGCACTTTTAACGTAGAAAAACATCTCAAAGCATTTCACATGGATTTGAGGAAAAATGAACGCTGAACTAAAAATGGAGATATATGGAGGAAGGACCAAAAGCTTGGTCAAAGAAGTGAATTTTAAGGAGGCTTTTGAAGGAGGAAAGGGAGGTGGTAAGGCAGAGTAGTTTAGGGAGGGAATTCCAGAGAGTGGGACTGAGGTGGCTGAAAGCATGGCCACCAATGGTGGGGGTGAAGGGAAAGAAATACCCAAGTGGCTGGAGTCAGAGTAACAGGGAGTTCCGGGGGGTTGCAGTAGGTTATAGAAATGGGGATGGGGAGCAGCCCATTTAAAGGTAAGGGCAAGAATTTTAAATTTGAGGGATATTTTAATGTACATCAAATCTATAGGGCCGATTTTAACCCCCCCCCCCCATCAGTGGGAACAATGTGGGTAGGGGTCAGGATGGCAGGGGATGGGATTCGCACTGTGTTCCCCAGAAATTTTTACTTGTCTAAATTCAGGCACGGGAAGGCCACCGGTGGCCTAATTTCAACAGCAGTGCCATGTGCGATGACGTCATTGGGACACACACGCTATTTTAACCACAGGCCTGACCCGAGGCTCGCACGGTCTCTGACCTGCGAGTGAAAGCTGGAGGCAGCAAGGATTTGGCCACGGGTGGCCCAGGTAAGTGATTTTATTTTTGAAGTTTCCTAGTGTGCCAGGAGCAGCAGGAATGTTCCTCCTGGCCACAAGTACACCTTGGGCCTTCCCTGCCCTGGAATTCAACCCATCTCCCCGATCGCGGATTTGTCAACCCCCGCCCCCCCCCTCCCTCCCACCAATCATTGCTTACCTTGCTGGGGATTGTTTCCATGGTTCCCGGGCAACGGCCTGACCCTCCCCCTCTGCTCCCCGCCAATTTTGATCCCGCCTACCTGCCAATGGTGATGTCATTCCCGCCAGCTTCAGGCAGTGTCAAGAGTCGTGGTTTGTAAATGGAGTTAAAATCTGGGGGTCGGGGGTGGGGAGGGGGTTTCTCTGCCTGCTTCGGCCCCCGCACCACCAATTCCTGCCCCATGCTGAAATCAGCCCTTATATACCTACAGCATGCAGACGTGCAATTGTTTACAAAAAAATGTTGGTGAAACTTTTAAAATGCTATTACAGGAAACTTTCTGATATCCGGCACGGACGGGACCGAGCTGGTGCCGTACCATCAAAAGTGCCGGATATACCAGCGTTAATGTTGAAACATACGGAACTGAAAAGCTCCGTATGAATCAACAAACCCTGTTGCTTAGCAACAGCTTCAAAACACTCGGCTGCAGCTGCAAGCGTCTCTAGCTGAAGCTGTTGCTATAGCTACAGGCCTTGCAGTGCTTGACTGGGAAAAAAAAGCAACCAGAACTAAAAAAACTTATAGAAAACGGCTCCTGATTTTTGCCGTTAGATCAAGTATTCCGGACATATAACCTCCGGATAAACCAAAGTTTCCTGTATTTCATTTTTTTGTTGCATTGCAGGCAGTTTAGCTTTAAGATTCTGGCAATCGTATAAGCACAGCAGACTGCTGTAGTAATACACTGTATCGCACAGTAGCAGGCCTTGGGTTTATGCCAGAGAGTCCCTGCACTGCTAGCCTCCGGTCATGGCTGAGCTATCGCAGCAAAACACAGAATTGAGGACTGCTGCTCGAACAGTTGGGAGTCGGGAAAATTCAGAGGGAAATCTGTCCTGCTATTGTCACATGTGACATAGGACTTAAAGTGGGGGGAGGGGAGAGACTACAGGGCTGAGGTAAAAAGTACAATTCTAAATTGAATTTTTAGTGACACATTAACTAACATTCAGATTTGGCTTCCCTCAATGGATGAGTGTTGCTGGTCAGTGATTGAGGTGTGTGCGGTGACAGCACTGTGTCTCGGGAAAGAATCAATCCTCAAGGAAACCCATCATGCTTTGCAAATAAGAACTGATTCTGCAGCAGCCGTGAATGGTCAGTGTTGACTGACGTCACTGTATGAAAACAATCCCCCCCCCACCGCCCTCCCAACCCCATGATACAAAACCGCCTCAGGGAAGTTCACAAAGTTGAGATAAATATCCCCAATGATCTAACTACCTCGAGTTTCTGCTGTACCGCCTTTGTAAGTGTCTGGTGATTCTCCTCACATTTGTGCTCATGGGTGGCAGGATGTCACCTGCCATGAAGAAACAATGACGGCAGCTGGAGACGTGACTGTAGTTAATACTGTTCCAGTCTGTCGGTTGAACAAGGGCAGTAAAGTGGTCGAGAGACTGAAACTGGAAATATTATAGGGGACTTAAAAAAAAAAAAAAATTGAAGATATATATTTTGTATGGGGAAAGGGTAAAACCGAGTAGTGATAATGGAACTGGTTAAGGGAGAGTACCGCTTTGAAATAAAACTGAAAATTATTGAAACCTTTAAGGTGAAACAACTAATCAGTAAAATGCCTGGAGTCACAGAACGTTTGCTAATGCACAAAAGTCACAGAACGATGCAGAACATTTAGTTTGGATTTGAAGTGCCCCTGCATTGCTTATTCTAAACCTACCTTGAAAGTAGCCTGCAGTACTTTGCTTTTTCTGGTGACATTTTTACACCTGTTAGCTGGGCCCTTCTTGGCCTGACTTCTAGATGCCATTTGTGCAGGTACAGAAGAGTCACTGGGAAATAATCTCTCACCATGCAGCAGGGGCCGCAGATCAGATTCAAAACGGCGCCAAATTGTCACCTCTGCTCCCCCCTTGGTGTTCTTCAGCTTTTTAGTCTTTTCTCCTGCTTTCAGTCCTTTTTTCTTAATTGCTGGGAGCTTCTCAATCTTTTTCACTGCACTGCTAGATACCAGGCCGTGCTTGGCAGGGCGCTTTTTAATCTTCACATCTCCATCTGCGCTGGAAAATCCAAGCGTTCCTGGAAATACAAGAAGTAAGAATTTACAATCCACACATTGGCCAATCCAAGAAGTACAGCAGGACCATGCCCATTTTCCCCTCATCTGAATCCAGCCCACCCTATTCATCAAACACAAGGAATGTCTCCTGTGCTCTTTAATCCATCCCGCCACCCATGAGCACAAATGCGAGGAGAATCACCAGACACTTACAAAGGCGGTACAGCAGAAACTCGAGGTAGTTAGATCATTGGGGATATTTATCTCAACTTTGTGAACTTCCCTGAAGCAGTTTTGCAACATGGGGTTGGGAGGGCGGCGGCGGGGGGGGGGGGGGGTTGTTTTCATACAGTGACGTCAGTCAACACTGACCATTCACGGCTGCTGCAGAATCAGTTCTTAGTTGTAGGTGGTCCCTCTGCACAGCTGTGAAGTAAAATGAGATTTGAACAAACTAAATCCCTCTACCATTGTTTATCAACAGCAGCCGCCGCTCTTTGAGTGCTTTGCAATAGCCATTTGGAAGCAGTCCTCAGCCACGTGCTGATCATGCAAGTTTCCGATGGACGTGTGTTTAAAAAAAAAATCTAATTATAAAATCATAACTGGGATCAGAAATATGTAGTTGTGGTTACATGTGGCAGGTGGTCCCCATTAACAGATTTTATTGCAAAGTACATTTATGAGGCTTTTGTTTGGAGCTTTTATGGGTGTTTTTGACAGTTGGCTCTCATTCTTGGGTAGACGTAATACTTATTTGAATGGGCTGCAAAAAGTCAATTTCACAGAAATCACAGAAACCCCACAGTGCAGATAGAGGCCATTTCGGCCCATCGAGCCTGCACCGACACATATCCCACCCAATCCCCGTAACCCCTACACCAACACATATCCCACCCTATCCCCGTAACCCCACATATTTTAATCCCCCTAACACTAAGGGTCAATTTATCATAGCCAATCAACCTAACCCGCACATCTTTGGACTGTGGGAGGAAACCGGAGCACCCGGAGAAAACCCACGCAAACACGGGGAGAATGTGCAAACTCCACACAGACAGTCACCCGAGGCCGGATTCGAACCCGGGTCCCTGGCGCTGTGAGGCAACAGTGCTAACCACTATGCCACCGTGCTGCGGGGGAGACTCACCATCAGCTAAGCTTTTATAAGTCAAAGTGTGCACTCCACTCAGTTTGTGATTGTGCTGATCTGGGTTGGTTGGCAATGACTGCCATCTATGATACATCTTGGTGGTTCCTGATGCCAGTGGTTACAAGGAGTATTTGCCGGGGCCAAGAGTGGGGCTCTGTGCCTCCCCTTTCAGGCCAGGCAGACAAAGGAAAAGGGGATATAAATGCAACCGCCCCCCAATATTCCCATCAAATAAAATGATAAAAATCAAAGTGTGAATGATCACACTGTTACCAGACAAAGTAATTTACTTTATGTTATTGCTATTCCAGCTCACCCACTCTCCCAGTCATGAACAGCAACAGAAGCACAGATCAATGTTGCAGCCAAATATCATGGCCAGTGAGAGACCAGATTTTGCAGGTAATCTCTCCCTCAGCTTTAGGAGGTATACACAGGGGGAGGTGGAGAAAAACAGGGAACACATCCTTATAATACAAAGTAACATTTGGGAAAGGGGGAGGGGAGAGAAATGAATAATCTTACTTACCTCAGTGTTTCTAGCTCTACTGCCCCAGCACAATACTCAATGGTGCCTACAGCACGGGGTTATGATGAAGGCTGTATTATAATTTACTTCATATGTAATGTCTGATTGTGTAAGTGACAAAAAATGTAGTGTCAAACCCAAGGGCACCCTTTTAATGTGCTTACTCATCCTGCTTTGAGTCTTCACCAATTGTGTTACCTAACCCGTAATGGTCAAGCGAGATCAGGCATCTGTGGTTACTTACCCAGAAGGCCTTGTCTTTCCTTTTTTTTCTTTGCTTTCTGATTGGCTTCCAGCTTCACAACAGAGGAAGGCGACGGACCAATCTCAGTAGCAGCGAGTGTCGTCGAGTATTCTGCGCGGAGCCCCAGGTTGGAGTCTTTGATTGGCAGTTCAGTAATGTCATCACTGCCATCAGCACTATTATAGTTGTTGTCATCCTCACTCATATCTGGACCGGCGAAAGATGGAAATAAACAAGTTAGCCAACAGGTTTGTGCAGGTGGCCATTCAGTTATTCCTTAATACTTTAATCATTTGGACCAAATACAGCGTTTAAGGGGGTTTTGGTACAGCAGTGTTTGTTCCGACAATGGGCCAATGCGAAGACAAACTGCTGGGCAAAAATTCACCGCCCTGCATTGTACTTCAGCCTATCTTAGGTTTCAGAACCTTGCACGTCATGCCGCAAACTGTCAATAAGATGCACAATTCAAAGATGTCAGTTGTTCCCATCTCCAAAATGGATCATCTCATTTTGTAGCGGTTCTCCTATTGACTAATACAGACCTCATGTAGCAGGGCTTCAGGCTTGTAACTCTCTGGATTAGAGGTAAGTGTGCTGTCTCTTGCGCTATTGGGTTGCCTTGGATATGCTATTTCTAAAAAAAAATTCTCCATTTTCCATTTGGGAAGCAAGGCAAGCATTCCAGTTATAATGGGTTTCAGTTGATGGGAAACCTGTACTCTAACTTCCTGGCCAAAAAGGTAGTAGCCAGTCAGCCAGCTTCCAGGTCTCTGCATTGTTGCCAAGTACCCCAGCAACAAAGAGGCATGTGACAGAGGCCAGATAAACTCGCCCTCTAATAGTTTCTCTCGCTGTGTTGAGGCTCCTCACCTTTTTTCAGCAATCCCTTGTTAGAGCCAAGTTGATATCTGCAACTCACCTTATGAAGAATTGTAAATTCATGCGCATCCAACAATGTCATTATACTAAGTACAGGTAGACTACCTTTTATCCGAACTTCCGAAAACCGAAACCCTCTAAAAACCGAAGGTTTTTTTCGTTCAGCGTAAGTCGTGCGCACATGACCAGAGTGGCGCACGACTTACGCTGAGCAGAGGGTCAGCGTAAGTCGTGCGCACGACCCCCGACCCCCGCCGACGACCCCCCGCCGACCCCGACCCCCGCCGACCACCCGCCGACGACCCCCCGCGGACCCCCCCCGCCGACCCCGACCCCCGCCAACCCCCCGCCGACCCCCCCGTGGACCCCTGCCGACCCCCCCGCCGACCCCCCTGCCGACGCCGACTCCCGCCGACCCCCCCGCCGACCCCGACTCCCGCCGACCCCCCCGCCGACCCCGACTCCCGCCGACCCCCCCGCTGACCCCGACTCCCGCCGACCCCCCCCGACCCCGACCCCCCCCACCGCCGACCATGACCCCCGCCGGCCCACCCCCGACAAATTTCCCAGTCTTATAAAATACCTTCCGAAATTCGAAATTTTCCGAAAACCGAAACACGGCTGGTCCCGAGGTTTTCAGATAAAGGATAGTCTACCTGTATTGACAAATCAGTGTTGCGCCACTGAGGCACTGTGCAAGGGGCCTAAATTAATCCATCGATGTCGCAATGGTACTGTTCGGGACAGGCCTTTTGTTAAATTTCAAAAGCACATTTTCTTTGAATAAGAGGAAAGACTTGAAAATTTGGGGTCTGTTTTCATTAGAACAGGCGAGATTACGGGGCGATTTGGTAGAGGAGTTTACAATTATGAAGGGATGGGGCCGACGTACAGGAAACTTTGAGTTATGCAGAGGCGAACCGTCAGGCAAGCTGGAGCCACCGGCAAAAATCAGGAGCCGTTTTTTATTCCTTTCTTGGCTTTTTTTGAACAGTCAAGCTGTGCAAGGTCTGTAGCTAAGCAACAGCTTCAGCTACAGACGCTACAGAGATGCTTGCCGACTGTTTAGAGGCTGTTGCTAAGCAACAGGGTTTGTTGATTCATATGGAGATAAAAATCTCCGTATGTTTCAACATTAGCTCTGGAGTGTACAGCAGTTTGGAGTGTACGGCAGCAGCTCGGTCCAGTCGGTGCCAGATAGCACAAAGTTTCCTGTAGATAGAAACAGACTGTTCACAGAGAATGAGGGGACAGAGATATAAAATTAGATATGAGATTTAGGGTAGAAAGCAGGCAAATTTTTTTACACAGGAGTGTGAGGCTGTGCAATGCAATACCAGAATTAATGACTGAAGCAGAGACCACATCAACATGGGTGGTTGAACGAAGGGGGGGATAAGGAAATATGCAAACAAGGTGGGCACATGGGATTAGGACAACTGCTTATGTAAAGGGTAGGCACTAACACAGATTTGGTTGGGCTGCATGGCGTGTTTCCATGTAATTTCTAAGTGATTCAATGAGTCATTGTACCAGGAAGTTGCATACCAGCGTCTGAAGAGAAACCATCACTCTCTGTGGACATCCATTCCTTTTCATTCACCGTGGCCTGAACTTCCTGCTTCTGCTTCTTACTGATGGGTTTCTGCACTTTGACCCCAGCAGCCCTTCTCTTCTGTTGAAGACCAGGCTTCTTTTTAATGACAGAGTTAGCCTTCTGAGCCACTTTGTTTTTTGCAAAAGTAGTTTTACTACTCGATAAACCATCTTCTTCTCCCGATTCCATTTTCAAGGCTGTAAGTTAAAACAAAGTTGGCATCTTCAATTATTATTCCAATCATTCCTGTCCACAAAACTCTACTTCCTGTTGTCACGTTTTTGTCAGACTTTTGTGTCAGCTTTTGCATATAAATTCCTATGTCCACGTTCATAATGGAAACTGCCTAGGTAATCCTGTCACACTGTAGTTAAGTCCTCCCACTAGTTGTGTCTTAGTTTTGCGTCTCTCTCCCTCTCCCCAGCCTGTACTGCAGTGATACTCCTTTGTGCCAATCAACTCTACTTCTCTAAGTGCTTGTAAATTTTTCTATGTAACTATCAATAATAACACAAAATCAAAGTATTATGTATCAAATTAGGGGCACGATGTAATAAACTGAATTATATCTGCATGCTCTGGTCCAATTACTCCTGCCCTCTAACCCTGCTTCACCTAAAGACTACTTGACTCCCCATATGCAATGCCACAGGAGATTGACTAGTTAAACCGAATAATTTACAAATGTGCACTTTAAGAAACTGATCTTAAAGAAACCTATCAGCCGATGTCAGGGGTGTGGGACAGGAAAATTCTCGCAAAATAGCCTCATTTTTCCATGTTTCCTATGAACAATTACAGGTAGCCTAAGTTCTTCAGCATCTGAAAAAGAAGTGTGTGCGTGTGTGTATAGATGACCTGGATTTAAAATTAAGCTCCTGCCACCTGAAAGTTTGTTCTAGAACAAGTATTTCAAAGTCATACAATTAATCCAAACATGTGGATATGGGGCAAAGTCTGCGGTCGGAGAAATTTAAAAGTACCAATCAGGGCACAATATTGGCACTGATGAACAATTACTTGTTACACATGTACTAAGTACGACACGCTCTGGTGTTTATAGTGGTGGGTGGGGGAAGAGGAAGAGAACTTATCCCAATAAGCTTAGCTTAATTTAAAAATATATGTGCAAGAGAGGAAGTGTGTGCTTTGTTTCACCTCTTCCCTTGGTTCTGTTTCTATATACAGTAAACGCTGTTCATTTCTCCAGTCCTGATGAAGGTTTATACTAGTTACAGGAAACTGTGTGTTATCCGGAGGCTAAATATCCGGCAAGCTCGAGCCACCGGCAAAAATCAGGAGCCGTTTTGTTAGGTTTTTATTCTTCTTGTGGCTTTTTTTTCCCAACAGTCAGGCTCTGCAAAGTCTCTCTGAAGCTGTTGCTAAGCGACAGAGACACTTCCAAGGTACGGCCGACTGTTTAGAAGCTGTTGCTAAGCAACGGCGTTTGTTGCCAGATACGGAGATGAAAATCTCCGTATGCTTCAACATTAACGCTGGTGTGTCCGGCAGTTTTGAGGGAACGGCAACAGCTCGGTCCCGTCGGTGCCGGATAGCACAAAGTTTCCTGTATCATTAACTTGTCTGTGCTCTCCGGTGCTGACTAACCGGCTGTGTATTTCTAGCCTTTAGTGTATCTGTTTCAGATTTCCAGTTTTTGTGGGGTTTTTTTAAAAATCAAGCTGCGAGTGCATGTGGTTTTACGACCTTGTGTACGTCATTACTTTTGTGAAACTCTTGACCGAGCTCCAGATCTTCTAACAGTCACTTACCTGTTTCCGAAGTTGCTGTAATATGCTTTGTTCTATCTTGGCTGTGTGGTATTGAGGAAGTCTTTGCTTTTCCCAGTTGTTTCTGAATCTTGCCAGGCAGGACTGATGCTTTCCCCCTGAAGGGGCTGGTGTTGGCAGATTTCAGGATGGCTGCCGTGTGCGATTTATTTGCAGCTTTACTCAGTACCTTCTGCTTTGGCCTTGAGCTGTACTTTCCCAACTGAGACGTGAGGTTGGTTTGAAGGATGTCCTTTTTTGCTCTTGGTTTAATCTAAAAGAAATCCATATTATATGTACGATTAAAAGATGCAGCCATTTATTTATATTGGTGTATATTGCCAGTTATTTTGAGAACTATTTCATTACTGCCACGCCAATGTCTATCTCATATTTGACAAAAGTACTTTTGAGAGCTAACCAGCTCCTACTTAAAACCATAATGTTGAACAGTTTGAAATGTTGAATTTATCTGTTAAATTATACTCCCCATCTATGCTGCCTGACCCCTGCTGTCAAATGAATTGCTCCACTGGGCTACTGACCCATGACATCATTTCCGGATGGACCATGAGGCATCTGAGATATTTCATAAAGAAAATACGTGTTTTAATATGTAGAATACAGGATGAGAATGGCCTGTGCACATTCCTCCCCTCGTCTGCACTGAAAAAAGAGGAACATGAGTCAGGAACAAGTATCCACAAGGGGAGGCATGAGCAACATGCCCGCTACAAGCAAAGATGACCTGAGCAGAATTAATCTCTGTTTTTTTTTGCCTCCCCCAGGAGATTACATGGGGGGAGGGGAGGGGAGAGGAAGGGAGAGAGAGAGAGAGAGAGAGAGAGAGAGAGAGAGAGAGAGAGTAGAGGGGAGAGGGGGGAGAGGGGAGTGAGGAGAGAGAGGGGAGAGAGGGGAGAGAGGGGAGAGAGAGGAGAGAGAGGAGAGAGAGGAGAGAGAGGAGAGGGGAGGGGGGAGAGGAAAGGGGAGAGAGGGGAGAGGAAAGGGGAGAGGGGAGTGAGGAGAGAGGGGAGAGAGAGGAGAGACGGGAGACGGGAGACGGGAGAGGGGAGAGGGAGGGGGAGGGGGAGGGGGAGGGGGGAGGGGGGAGGGGGAGGGGGAGGGGGGAGGGAGGGGGGAGAGAGGAGAGACGGGAGAGGGGAGAGGGGAGAGGGGGAGAGGAGAGAGGGGAGGGGGGAGAGGGGAGGGGGGAGAGGGGAGAGGGGAGGGGGAGAGGGGAGGGGGAGGGGGAGGGGGGAGGGAGGGGGGAGAGAGGAGAGAGGAGAGGGGAGAGAGAGGAGAGGGGAGAGAGAGGAGAGGGGAGAGAGAGGAGAGGGGGAGAGAGAGGAGAGGGGGAGAGAGAGGAGAGGGGGAGAGGGGAGAGGAGAGAGGAAGAGAGGAGAGGTGGAGGGAAGAACTGTTTAGTCATGATGCTCTGGCCATCTGGCTTGATGGTCCAGCTGGACTTTTCCCGCCCGTCAATTTTATACATTCGTAATAACTTCCTGATATAAATGAGATGGAAGTCCCGAGACAGACTAAATGCGCTCAAAAGAAATAAATCCCCAGCGACAGATGGCATCCATCCCTGAGTACTGAGACTAGGGAAGAGATTTGTGAGGCACTTACGGTGATTATAATGAAATTACTGGACACTGGGGTGGGACCAGTGTATTTGGAAACAGGATAGCAAGGTGTCCACTTTCCAAAAAAAGGTGACAAAATAGACACATGTAATTCATTTACCGATTAGTTCGACTTTAATACCATATAAAACACTGGAATTGATCCTCAGCTGTAAAGTTGAGGATCGATGCAAGTGGTACAGCAGAGTCTGGGAATCTTTTGGCGACTCATGCTTGTATATTCCTGAAGGAACAACAGGAGGTTTTTACTTTTTTTATTTTGGGTCTGGTCTTTTAAAACTCTTATTTTCAGTTAAACCGATAGACTGAAATGGAATCCGACAACCCAAAATGTCATCGTTCTGCCCCCGTCCTTCATCCGGTTTCCCCACTTGATGCATTCACACTTGCTGCACCGTGTTGTTGCCTCGACAAGCTTTGTCAATTTACATTTAATACAGCTATGGTGTATCCTGCCCGTGAACCCTGCCCGGTGCACTCTGCTCAGTATGGCTTGCAGCGCTCATATTTGGTAAATCAGGTCTTTAAATCTGCAGCTTCATTAATAAAAAAAAAATTAAAAACACGTGGGGGAGAAATTCGGTGGGCTGTGCCACCAGTTAGCGCCTAAAGAGGGCACTCAGTGGCTTTAGCGCCACTGGCCACGCCTCCCGCGATATTTAGCTGGGGCGCTAATGGCGGCGTTAGCCTGTTGCACTGCGCCGCCACCGATGACGTCATCGGTGTGCGCAGCGCCGCTCTACCACCCTGATCGCGATATTTGGCAGCGACCGCCTCTGTAGCACCGCTCGCTAATCGCGCCCGGTTCACGGGGCCTACCTGTGGCGGCAGTGGCGCAAATTAAGGTGGAGGTGCGGGGTGGCCGTTTTTTCCGGCGGCCGCCTGCCAGCACCTCCATCCCCGGCCTCCTGTTCTCCCCCCGCGGCATTGCCGGCTGTGTCCCGAGAGCCCGGCACTTCTCCTCGGTGCCGGGCTCTTTTGCCGGCACTCGCGATCGCTCATCGCGCTGGTGCAGGCCCCTCCCCCTTAAGAATGGGAGGAAGGCCTGCAGTACCGCAGCGCGCCGTGCCACAGCGTGTGGCGCTGTGGCACGTTGCACTGCGATATTCAGTTTCAGCGCCCTAAGAGGGACGTGGAGCGCCTCGAGCCTCGCCCCGTGTCCCTCTTGGGGCGCTCAAGCTGAATTTCCGGCGATCGCTGCTGCTCCGATCGCAGCGTAAAATCTGGCGCCCAGGCGAGCTTGGCGCCCCGTTTGCAGCTCAACCCAATTTCTCCCTGCACCAAGCTTTGTCAGCAAACTTTATTGCTTTAACTTTAAAAAGAGATCCCTGTCTTGGTATTGTAAATTTTCTTAAAATCTCAACAGAAGGATTTACAGTAAAATAGTTTTTCCTCTAATATTCTCCCCTCTTCCCCTGAAAGCGTCGACTCTTGAAAGAAAGACTTGCATTTATATAGCGCCTTTCATGACCTCCGGGCGTCCCAAAGCGCTTTACAGACAATGAAGTACTTTTGAAGTGTAGTCACTGTCGTAATGTAGGAAGTACCATGGGTGTTGTCCGCCCTCCAGTATCTTGCCCAAGTGATTATGTATCCACCTGGACAGGGACGATTGGTAGACATGACAATCGTCTTGGTGGGAGGGGGGGGGAACATCAATGCCAAGCCCAATCCAGTCTTCGCCTGATGTCCACAAGCACGGACTTCCCAGTAGGAGTCACGGGATATTGATCATGATTGGGTTCGCTGGCTGATTTCTCCCTCCCTAGCGGAGGGTGCGGAGCCTCACTGCCGCACCTCGATCACCAGCTACGAGCTGAGATCAGCTAACTTAGCACAGACTTGGGAGTGAAGCTGGAGGAGAACTTCTGGTCAGTATGGTTCAGATCCACACAAGTTTCTTTATAAACTGAGCTGTCATAAGAGCCTAGTCCACACACTAGACACGCATTTTTTAAAAACACAATAAAAAAAACATTTACTGACCTCTGACCCCGTCTTATTGCCATCATATTCCTGTCCTTTGCTTTCCCTCCCAGAAAGTTTACACTGCTTCTTCTTCTTGGGCTCCCCTTCATTCCTCAGTTCCTCACAGAGAAGGCTCAGGCCTGTCCTGATGGATCTAGAAATAAACAAAGCAAAGGCTGCCTTCAGTGCACTGCATTGTCTAAGGCGATTACTGTAACAATCACATCCTGACAGGGCCAGCTTGGTCTTGTTGAGCGAGGACCCAGCTTGATGTGGTCATCTCTGAATCACTAATTAGACTAGATTACCATTCGACCATTCACTGCTGCTTTTGAACAGTTCAATAGATAGATTTCTACACCGAGCCATTTAGCATTAAGTTTCTAATTGACCACTGGGACATTAACTCTGAGGAATTTGCTACTTTCCGAGAATCAGGTATATTTTTCATTGATTTTTTTTCTGCCCCCACCCCCCAAACCTCTAGTTCACAAAAGTACGGTGATGGATATTAGAAGACAATGAGCAAAATGTGCAGAACAGATGGTAAGATCTTCACTTTCCACACATTTCAGTCCCCTTTACACTGAAAGAACATATTCAATTCAGGGTCAGATTAATTATGATGGCCAAAAATGCTCGCTCAGCATTTGCACTCACCTCTGCTCTTGAGTCAGTTCATGCACCAAGCAGTATTAAATTACCATCCTGATGCATGTGTTGCAGTTTTCTTTGAAGCAGAAAGTGACAATAGGTTTGCAAGATCAGAGGAAATAACTATGGTGACTTGCACTAACATTTTTGCTGTGAATCCGTTGTAAAGCCTGGACTTTTGGAGAATGTGAACAATTTTAATCTTATGTTCGGAGGTGGTGCGGTCAGAGTACATAATCAGGAAAGTCAAATCTGAGCTGGTGGTTCATCCTCGGTAACGGTTTCCTCACACTGACAGCCTGTGAAGGATCCTCAGCTTTGCTGGTGGAATCTGAGATTTGTTGCTTTGCAGTGAAACCATAGCTGCATGATCTCATCTGGAATCTATCAGAACAATCTCATATAGGATAGCAGCCAACACACCAAAAAAAAAAATCGACTTTTTCAAGATTTGGGTAGGTAAGGTCAAGGAACTGAAACGTGACCTCTTGTTATTTTGATGTTGCGTTTCAACTTTCCATCTGTTTGCTATTTGCCTCATAATTTTGTTAAAACTCCTGTTCAGTTGCATCTGTTTTTTGTGCATTTTTGTAGCAAGGTTAATACACAGATTGGAAATGTCAGTGATCACACAGGAGTAAGAAAACAGTAAAGCAAAGCTAAATCATTGGGTAATGGGGAGGGAATGGCCTTTCTTCAGGTGCTGCAATCGGTGGGCGTTTCACCTGGGCCCCACAACACCCAGATATCATTGCTGTGGGGAAAGCTATCTATGCTGGGAATACTGTGGAAAAAAAGGCCTTGTGCACGACCCACATTTTAAATCCCTTGTTTACAGGCTCTTGCTTTACCCTGCAGGCCTACGGAATGCAGATCCTCCTGTGCTCCAAAAATGTCCATTGGTTCCAGGTAAATCATATAAATAAAAGTTTTTGTTTTCCTAATTCAGTTAACAGTGAACAAGGAGCTCCTATTTCAGGCGATAGCTTTAAATATCATATATAAATTTAGCTTGTCTTTTCAAAAAAAAAGTATTTAATGCTTTCGGAAGGGGTTGTAAAGACAATTCTACCACATGTTTTGTGCTGATGCACAACTGCGTTGGCTTTGTGGCGATGCGATGTGTACAGTATAGCTCCAATCAAAGTTAGGCAGAGAGTGTGAGACCACCCTAAGAATGTAAGTCTGCTACAAATCCGGTATCAAGTGAGCTTTAAAACGCTGTCAAAAATTGTTAATCTTCTTGTTGGTAACAAACAGCCAACTAAGTTGCTGCTGTTTAGTAGCAAAATGTAATTGGCATTTGGATGCTGGGTAATGGAGCTCTGTGCTTCATTTTCCGTGACCAGAGGATGGTTTAGAGTAGTCAGTATAACTTGGGCTGCCAGCCCCATAAGCAGGTACCACCCATAGCATCGTAACTGTGGTAATTACACTGCGCAGACATTTGAGAAATAGATCAAATATATACAGGTACTGAGCTGGATCAGAAGCGGCTCACCTCCTCCAGTCAATGGAAGCAGTTTTGTAAGTGGCAGTTTTTCAAGTGCAGGGGTAACATCGGAGTTCATAATTATATGGCGTGGAAAGGATCGAATATGCTGCAAAGGACGGTTAAATAACAATATGCTCCGTTATTTTAAACTCGCAGTTGCGTTATCAACAGAACTGGTAAACTCTCTCCTTGACTGGAGGTTCAATTTTCTGAGCCCTTCGCTCAATCAGACGTAACCTACTACTCTTTAGGGCAAATTATTGCTTAATTAAATCCCAGCTCAGACCAACAAAAGAGAAACTGTCTCTACAATTTTAACTTTTATTTATTTAATTTAGTGCATGAGCGGCCTGTAATCTGATTCTGAACGAACTAGGTCATGATCCTGGGATAAAATTGCAGAGTCAGCATTGGTTCTGTTAGCAAATCTCACATGACTGCTTTTGCGCTGACCTTAAGACCTGCTGCCCTTTCCTGACCTCGGAGCCAAGTGTCACCAATGTCCTAAGTTGCTCATGCATATATCGGGGGTGGGGGGGGGGGTGGTGGCGGAGGGAAAGAGACCCCTGTTCAACTACGGGAGCACTAACGCTACGGAATAAACTGCATACGGTTAGCACAACAAAAATAGAAAGTTTAAGGGGCAAGAAGCTGCAGCGTAACCCTTGTATCTTGTCAAGTTTTATTTATTCTGAGTGACAATTTCGTTTAAGAATAGTTTCTTTCCAGTCTCACTCTTTGAAAATAAACAGCTCTAAACTGTGCCATCCTCCAAGGCGTATTGCTAACTGCTCAACTTCAGACTCTTATCTGAACCATGCACAAATGATGCTGTAGAATAAACCCTAATTTATTTCAAATTTCTGTGTTATATTTACAATATGGCAATTATAAACTGGAGATGCACATCATTTATATTGGCTATCTGGTCTATGCCATGAGTAATGGGATGTTGAGTTGACCTAATTAGATGGATTGTTAACTGATTTGTGCAGCAGTGAGAATGGGGACCAGTTATCAGTTGTCTAAGTGTTTTATGGACTCAAAAAACATTACTCACAAGTGAAAAGCTGCACTCCGTGCTTAAATGGAGCAGACTGTCCAGAAATGGCTTGGGCAAAAATCCTGTGGATTTGAATGTGGATCCCACTAGCCAGGTGTACAAATATATGGCGTAGATTAAATTTAAAGGGATTTCAGCTCTTCCTCACAGTTTTCATCAATTTCACTGCTTTTACTGCACTAAAACCAACAGCTACAACATTTCTTATAACATGCTGAAACAACCGTGAATTTTGTTTTACATTAAAGTGATATCATCGCCCTTTTGAAGAGGCTCAATTCTGGGACAACCAGAATCTGCTCCAAAAACTCAATTTCCATGTCTGCCATTAGTAGCTGACGGGAACGTTCTTGCTACAGTGGAACGGTTGCCATGAGGCTTCACACATGCAATCAATATTTTAGAAACTTCAATTTTTTTCAGTCCAGAAATTAAAATGACATGATTTCACTAATTCTGCCTCTTCAGATCTTGTTTGGAAACCTTAAGAAATGACAATCCAGCCATTTGACAAGAATAGGGATGCTCCTTATTTCAGGTTACTGGCATGTGTACAAAATGGTCAGTAAACCTTTCAGATTACTGTACAACTAACAGCGTTCATCTTCTGTTCACATTGCTTATGGCTTCTACAGTATATAGCTGCAAATGATCTTAACTTTCATTATTTGGCATCACACTCCATGCTTTTGGATTACATAAAGCAAAGCTGTGCCAACAGTCAAATGGAGATGTTATCACGGTGTCACTACCAAATGAAATCAGATATTTAATTGCTTAAGATTGTGGGCCCTAGATTCACTTCAGCAGATGCCAGAATACTGAAAACAAATGATTAAAGATTACACTTGGATCAGGGAGGGGCATGGTAAGATAAATGCTTTGCTAAAGATGGGAGTCGAGACAGGCTCATTCAATTTTTCAGTATACTCTCTTGAAGAGCAGACCCACACCCAACAGTGTGTCGGAAAGTTAAGTTCATTACAAACCAGCTGAAATTCTTGTCTTTCAGTTACTCTAACTCCCAGATTACCTGTTTGAAAAGCCACCCGTCGGGATATGGCTGGGTGGAGTGATGGTGCTGTACGCTTGATGTCACTGTGCACTGGGATTTGTGACGCTGAGTAATATGTGGGTTCGTGTTTAGGATTCCCCACAGGATGAATTCTTAATCTCAGCGCCGCCACCACCACATTAAAGTGCTACGTGGAGGCCAGATGTGCCCTCACAGGGAGTGGTGCAAAATTGGAGGAGGGGAATTACCCTGGTCCATATCTGTGTACCTGCCTTGCGGGAGGCATACTCTTTGGTTGGAGCATGAGGCGACTTAGAGAATAGAAAAAGGGAAGATAAATTACCTTCCTTACCCCTCCCCAAAGAATGAAGTCACTGTTTTACAGTTTACCTACAGGTTGCCTATAACAACAACCTAATTTACCTGCAATGAAATATAACAATTTTATTTCTAGGCGCCCTGTTTTCACTGCTGATTGGGATGACTTGCTCAGTCAGTATAGCTGACTGACGTGCATGTCCTTTAAACAGATCAGCATAAAGATATGTGAACTTTCTACACTCCATCTGTAGTGGATCAACTTATTTACATCTGCGGCAGACAGATCTATAGATTTTTCACTTCATGTTAACCTGGCCAGTAAAATCTTGCTGGGCAAAAAAAAGTGTACATAGAATGTTTACATGATGTCTGTCTGTTAGACTTGAGATTGTTAAAGATGCATTAACTTGATGTGCAGCTGTAAATCACGAGTTAGTGCATTTTAATGTACTCAGCGTGGATCTGTACCCTGATGAAAATCTCTTTTAATGAACGATTTAGGACTGATTTGTGCTTGAAACCTTTTGTAAATGGTTTGTAAACAAGCGGCCGCTCTCTGTTGAGTACAAGGCTGAACAGGTATAACTGGCTGTCAGATTATTATCAGGTAAATAAGGCTACTTAGTGATTGCATTTAACATGCAGGACAATTTACAGTTACAAACATTAATTAAATTTTTTTTAGAAGTTCACAAACTTAAGACACCTGTCCAGAGTGCGTAAAGAGAAGTGTTTTGACAAATTTTCTGCATTGGCAACACGTGTCATGTGCCCTTCCAGGCTCAGATCCCACCTGGAGGCAAGCTAATAAAACAATGGGGAGCAGAGGTGGGGGATTTTTAAAGGGAACAGAATGTGTCTGGTTACCAAGGAGATGAGTCACGTGATTCCCCCAGGGCTGTGAGTGGATTGAGTCACAGCAGTCTGATATTCAAATACACACTGTGAACTCTTAATCGTCTTATGCAAAAGAGTGGAACTACTATTGTTGACAGATGTTGACATTAATATGGCAGGTCACGTGTAAAATATTCTCTTGCATTTCTTGCCTATGTATATTAAATATATTAATAAAAATAATCAAATGAAAATGAGCTCCCATCAGCTGTACCGTGTCCAGCTCAGTTGTCTTGCCCTCTGCCCCCACTCGCGACTGCTCAGAGACTGTTTATGGGAAAGAGAGAGTCCACAGAGAGAGAAACAGCAGTATTTAAGGGATAACACAGTCTGGAGTGGATTACAAGGCAGTCGTACATCGAGGGGTTGAGACGGGGAAGCTCGTCTGGGTTATGAAACCCACCTCAACCTCAAGATATTTTAATGCTTTGGAACATATTCCAGATTGTGTTCCTCTGTGTGCTCCATAGAAACGTCTTGATTCATTATCTTTTCCAGTTCCACCTTTACTCATGCCAGTAGTCATGGAGGACAGTCAGCTTTTGCTTGTGTGGCAGGTACTTAAACTAAAAGTGATATTGTACCACACAGCTGGGCAAGAAGTGACCATGGGATCTGATTTGTGGGACTATCACAGCATTTGTATTATAAAATGTAGCAATATGTAAAATTGAAATAAAAAAGATGCATTGTCACCAGACCAATGTGAAATCTATGTTACAGCCATAGCTGCTCATAGTAACTGCTGAAGCTTTGGCGAATAGCCTGTGCCCAGCAGCCAATTTGTACACAGCAAGGCCACAAAAAGCAAAGAAATGAATGACCAAATAATCTGGCCATGGCACCAGCAGAATTCCCTGTTCTTCCTTCAATTAGTGTATGGCATCTTTAAGTTTACCTGAGCAAGTCGACAGGGCCTTGGGTCAACATCTCTTCCAAATAAAAACACCTCCAACAGTGCAACACTTCCTCAGTACTGCAGCCTAGAATATATGCTCAAATCTATAGTGGGGCTTGAACCTATATCCTCTGACCCACAGATGTGAGTGCTACCAATCAAGGCCAGAAGCTGAATCAATGCATAAATGGAATGCTAAGATCACGAGTACACCATGGACTAATAAATTATCTACTGCTATACCTTTGATTTTCTCATATAGTCCAGTTTAGTAACTCCTTTCAACTAGTTCTTTTGGTAGGTCAACAGCATTCACTCCTTGAGGGCAAAATGTCAACAAGCTGATACAGGAAAAAAAAACAATCTAAATTATTTCTAAACCTTCTAAAAGGAGTATTGATGTTGAGTATGGTGGCTGTCTTCCAATGCTAATGTTTTCTTTTTTTTTTACACTCCTAATGTGGAAACTGATTCATATTTAACCCCACATTACTTTTATAAGCTACCATCATCCCAAATGTCATTTGTATAGGATAGACATTGTTAAAATCAGTTTCTACAGCAAGATGGTAATCAAGGTATTCGTAATTTCTCAATTTGACCAATTACTTACTTCCTTAAGCTTCACATCATTATTTATTGTAGCTTTCTTATTCATTATTATATGATTTTAAGTTCATTTAGCACAGGTACTGTTGCGATTAGTACCTTAAATATTAAAATGAATGGCACTGAATTCATTGTACACTCAGTGAATCTTCAGAAACCTACATGAACTCTGCATATCTTCAGAGCAAAATGTTTCAGGCCAAATTCAATCTAAACATATTTTACAATGCAAGAAATAATTACACAATTCTGATCTGCTATGTGTAGAACATGGACTTTATAAGTTGGTGGATCATTAGCAAAGACAGCCCATAAACTCTGCTCTAATGGAACCTACAGTTGACTTACCCAAGCATTAGTCAGATCGTCACAGGTGCTTACAGGTAACCAATACGGAAACAAAATCTTACAAGTAACTCCGCGGGTTGTGTACTTAGCATCTTTCGATGACAGAGTGTGCAGCATGAGAGTCACTTCTAGATCAACCCGAGCTAGAGATGATAATCAGTTCATTTGAATTTATAAGATTGTTAGAGGTCAGTGCAACATCCTAGAGTTTCACTTTCAGTGGTATTTTGAGGGTCATATGGAACTTGCCATTTTACCTCCCATCAGAAGTTCACTGGGGATGAAAAGTAATTCTGGCACCTTTACTTTTCAGCAGCCCAAGGAAAAGGAATGAGGGACTTCAGTTATGTGGAGAGACTAGAGTATCTGGGATTGTTCTTCTTAGAGCAGAGACGATTAAGGGGAGATTTAATAGAGGTGTTCAAAATTATGAGGGGATTTGATTGAGTAAAAGAGGGAGAAACTGTTTCCACTGGCAGGAGGGTTGGTGACCAAAGGACATAGATTTAAGGTCATTGTCAAAAGAACCAGAGGAGGTTTTTTTTTTTTACACAGCAAGTTGTTATGATCTGGAATGCACTGCCTGAAAAGGTGCTGGAAGCAGATTCAATAGCAACTTTCAAAAGGGAATTGGATGAATACTTGAAGAGGAAAAAATTGCAGGGCTATGGGGAAAGAGCAGGGGAGCGGCACTGATTGGACAGCTCTTTCAAAGAGCCGGCACGGGCACGATGGGTCGAAAGGCCTCTTTCTGTGCTGTATGATTTTATGATCATATACAGGTGACCAAAAGCTTGGTCCAACATGGATGCTGCAGCTTTACATCCATTCACTTCTTGGTAAAGTGCTGCCTTTTGGCTATGTTGAAGTTAAGTTTAAGGATTATTGTCCACCTAATTTTTGGTACATGTGATTAGTCACATTTTGCTAATTGAAGTCTCAGTTGATGTACATCTGATTTATACATACTTTGTTTACAAAACACCACGGAGACAAAAGGCTTGATTGACTGTACAAAAGTTTACCAGAGTAAACCTACAGTTTTATACCACCATGAAAATAGTTTCCCCCAGTTATTTTTAATTGTTCCTGACACCATTTTTTTTTAACCACAATGGCACTGATTTACACACTATTTTCTTCAGATTTTTCAATTCTTCACAAAATACAGTCCGAGGATAGTACAGCAATGTGAGCTATTTTCACAAAAACGGCAATGCTCGAGGTTGAAAAGCCCTGTATACAAAGATCATGAAATAGAGCCAGTACATTAAAACACTTACTTGGAAAAAGGGTCAAGTCACATCCAAACAAGTCACTACTCCCTGGCTCCTACAGTATCAGTGAAAGGCTTAGGTCATGATAACTGAACACATATTTGGTGTCAAACAGAAAATTTGTCAAATAGGATTTGACTGTCCTGTCTCTTCAATTACAAACTAGAGTTCCATGGGGAGACATGACATTCTTTATGACTTGAGGGGTTTTATACGTGTTCAGCAGCAGAAGGGAGTATGTTGTGACGCATATATCACCCTTCCCCCACTTGGTCCTAAATGAGCTGCATGAAGCTTCCCTTCCTACCCTCTCTGGGTTTGTCACTTTGCTTTCCAATTACTTTGATGCCAGCAGATGTGAGAAATCAGGGAAGTGTTGACTTCATCTATCCCAACAGAGTAATTATCTTTCAGATAACACCTCCCATCGTTCCTACCTACAAATGCAAACCCTGCTGCTTCCGAGATACAGGAACACTGATCTAAATTGAAGTGCTGATGACAAGGAGTACATGAAGCAAATTGAAATCAGCTTGATCTGAAAATCATCTCACTTCTCTTCCTTTGCCAGTATCAACACTTGTTTCCCCCCTTTTTAGGTCCCCATTCTCCCTCCACACCCACCCCCCCTCATTCTAACTTGTTTAGCTGGGATAGCACCTTTCTCGATGTCCACTGTTATTACACACTCATGATTATTTTACAGGAGACACACTTTTGCAGGGTAGCACTGGTCAGGTGAGATGCACCACTTTGCTGTTGCACATCATTCAAGTTAGTGGTCTGGCTAATAATCAGCAAAAACTACCAAGTCAGGGCAATCGGTCAGAACGTCAAGCAAGCCTGGAATTTGAACTTCTGACCCTCTGGTCTTAAGCCCAGTGCTCACCATTGCAGCTACAGACTGCTACAAACTCTTAAATGTATTTAGCATTAGTTGGCGTTGCTTGATGTTGTGCTGTTGCATAAACTAAATTTGCAATAAGGAAAAGAACAGAAGAAAGCATAGAATGAGAAAAGTCCAGTTTTGCTTTTGCCAAACCTTTCCTTCCACAGATCACACGCAATGTGCCTGATCGGGAGTGACTCCACCCCACCCATTTAATTTCCTCAAGGAAATTGCTCCCAGGTCCCCAAAGATAATCAAGCAGAACTCCAGAATAATGATCCATTCCTGTCCCCCCAAAGTTCAACCTTGATCTGCACAACACAACCATGCACATGCATTATTTCATCATTTCAGTCTTTTGCGATGACTATTTTCTCCAATTCTGTTGCTAACTGAATATTTGGCAACTCTATTTTGAGTAAGTTCACTGATACAGTATCAGTCTGTTGATTTTATTTCTGTCATTAGTGTAGTCCACTCTTCCCAGTTGTATTTGCTTTGTAGTGGTTCTGAAGGTTAATGATATTTGAGCACTTCATAGATTCATCGAGCGCAGAAGGAGGCCATTCCACCCATCGTGCCTGTGCTAGCTCTTTAAAAGAGCCACCTTATCAGTCCCGCTCCCCTGCTCTTTTCCCCATACCCCTGAATTTTTGTCCTTCAAATATTTATCCAATTCCTTTTGAAAGTTACTACTGAATCTCCTTCCAATACCCTTTCAGGCAGTACCTTCCATAGCAACTCACTACGTAAAAAAAATTCTCCTCACCACCCCTCTGGTCCTTTTGCCAATTACCTTGTGGCAGGCTTTATATCTCAGTGTTCAATACCCTTCAATTTAAAAACTATTTTTACTACATCATATGCTTATCGAAAGCGATTGCGTTCTTGGGTGCGTTGCTGTTATAAAATGTTGGAATGTAGAAATGGTTTGAATCTTTCCAGTGGAAGATTTGGAATTTATCATGGTGCTGTGAGTGATATATTCACTATGTTGTAGGCAGATGTTGCCGTGTGGTTGGAGTAAAGACCTCGGCGCTGGCTGCGGCCAGTCGCGGTCCAATATCAAAAAGGAGTCTGAAATAGGGATTATGCCCCCGATTTGCATAGTCAATGGGCATAACACCTGTTTCAGGTGGGCGCTCTGTAAGACTACATTCGGGAAGAGCATGCAGCGCATACCTGGCACAGAATGCGCGCGCGCACAACATGCCGTATTGGAGCCTTCAGAGCCCATTTTTTGCCTGAAAAACAGACACAGTGCAATCCAATTTCCAGAGTAATGACTTTGTCATTGTGTCAATATGGAGATAATAGACACGTCTGTGCAAGATAATGTCATGACCACCTGAAGAACACTTCACTGTCACCGCAGCAGTAACTCCAGCAAGACCAGTGACAGCCAAGAACCGTCCAGTGAAGTGTGGGTCTTCCTGGCTGCTGGTCTAAATAAATACAGCAGGTTTATGTTGATGTGGCGGCTGCTTGCGTCTGAAACATGCTGCAGGAGTCGGCGGCCAAAGAACAATATAAAAGTGCCTGGCATTTATAAAATTGCCTGCTTCTTTTTGGAGAATATAAATACATGAATCAAAATCTGACCAGTTCAAGTTAAGTCAAAGACTGAAGGATAATAAGGAAGACAATAAAGTCTTAAAGCATTTACTTAAAAAAAAAGTTAAAACAGGCAACCGAGCACTATAACCTCTCAGTAGGTGGTAAATTCTATCACTTGTTATATATCACTGGTTATGTTCATTTGAAAACTGACCTGAAACTAACATCTAGACTGCTCTAATTCAGATACTGCAAGAGTGAATCTTTTGTCCTCACTGGGAGATTTTTTGTTGTTGGGAAAAAAACCTTTTGCTTTGAAGGAAGTTTTATTTCTGCTGAGGGCAAAAGGGTTCAAGCTCTCCACATAAACTAGGGCTCAGAAACACCAGACTGAATGCAATCAATTACATTTTAATTATTAGGTTTTCACCAAGTCTATACCACTAGAATTCACAAAAGCAGACTTCCCATTCTTATCTCCCCTCGCCAGGGCCAAAGTTCAAAGGCTACTCTATCATACAACTTTCTGGAGCAGGTCTCCGAGGAGTTCACTCCATTAGCAGGTTGGGCAGAATATTCCAGGTCAGGCTTCTTTGTGCCTCCAATACAAATTACTACTGAAATACAACAAAAAGGAGACTATTGTAGCTAGCTGCTTGCTCATCCTGACAGGCTTTCCTTTGGGAAGACTGCAAAGTGCTACACAGAAACACGCTACTCACTCAGTTGGTTAAGGATAGCCATGCCATCCAGATAAGGTTTTCAATTAGTCATATAAAGCACTTCTACATTAATACTCAGCATGACTACACCAGAGTTCACTCCAAGTAACAGGGTTGATAAAAGTTCACAGGTACTCCCCTTTACATATTGTCTCACAATTCAAATTACAGGCCACACAGCTAGTATCATCTTAAAGAGCATCAATGCATATGAGCAGGTGCCGAAAAGCGCTGTGCTGCTAGTCTATCTCACATGGCGAACCTGAAACACTAACGGACGGGCAAGAGTTCACACATCCCTCACCTCAGAGAAATACTAGCGTAAGGCCACCTCTGAAGAGGTTTCACCTACACAGCACGCAAGTTAATGCTATGGTTATTAGAACAATGATTTTAATTC
This sequence comes from Somniosus microcephalus, assembly GCF_052327205.1. Taxonomy (NCBI): domain Eukaryota; kingdom Metazoa; phylum Chordata; class Chondrichthyes; order Squaliformes; family Somniosidae; genus Somniosus; species Somniosus microcephalus. Next base: position 54,494,528 of record NC_141007.1, on the reverse strand, counting down.
TGGAGTTGAACCAAACCGAATTCATTCCCGAATGTTGGAGTCAAAATAAAATGCACAACAGGTTTTACTTTAAACTATAAGGCCTAGAAAGTTCTGTGACTGCCTCCTGGGGACAGATCTGGGGTAGGGCAGAATTTTCACGCACTCCGTCGACCCTGACCCTTGCCCCAAATCCTGGGATCAGGGGCATTAGCATATTTTGGGATGGCATCCGCACCATTTTCAATGCTAAGTGGAAGTGGGTGTTTCTGTCGGCTACAAGATCTATTTAATTGATCGCTCTACGACCCACTGCTGTAGGAAAACCATCCACTGAAACTTAAAATGTGCCCCCGTGTCTGCCGGGATCAGGTCCTGGCACACGTGGGGGCAAGAAAGGCAGATTGTGCCATCCTGTCACTCGCCTCTTTCTCCGATACCCACACAGAAGGGGCCAGGCACATAAATTGCCTGGCCCCCACTTCAACGGAACCCTGAACAAGCAAAAGGTGCGTGCACCAGACGTAAGTGCGTCCCACCACTTATTAATCAAATGTTTGCCCAGTTCACACAATTTTCATGCTTTCGCATAAAAGGAATTTCGAGGCAAACATTTGCCTAGAAGTGGGTTTTGTGCTTTAAGGCTGTGTTGATTGAAGATCCAGCTCACTGACATCCTTAAGAGCCATTAGAGAATGCTAAAACTTTCACCTCCCATGCCTGATCTGGACTCAACTGCAGATCCAAGAGGTAAAAGTTCAATTTCTGACATGTTTGGGGGTTATTTTCTGGTTTTGCGATACCCAACCTGGCTTGTTCGCTTGCTCTTGGAGGGAAGGGGATGAACTTAAGGAAGTTTATTTTAAAACTTTATCCCATTCTACGTCAGCTAAAACTTTTTTTTAGAATTCTAACTCATTGCGATACAGTTTTCCAAAGCGCACCAGACCCAGATCACAACTGGAGCAAATCCCAATTTCTGTCATTCAGAACCATATTTTTTCAATTCAGTCTGGAAAAAAAATGTGATATTGAAATCTTTTTGCCCGTTTTGTAGCTATTTGTTTTCCCCTACATTTAGCCTGATCATCCCCAAGTTAACTCTGTTGCCTGGGAGATCGAGACATTCCAGCAATCGGATAATCATGGTTTGAATTGCCAGTAGGTGTGCCAGCATCGCAAAAAGGGATCCCTCCCCAACCAGTTTGATTTCCTATCCCTCCTTACTGTGGCTGCAAAATGCACCCTAAGTAGAAACTCAAGCCAGCTGAAACTGGGGAGAATAAATTTCCACGGCTCAAGTCCAGAAGTGGAGCCTCGCCAATGGTGATCACAGGTCAGAAAGATAGCGTTACAAAATTGCAGCCCTATCTCTGATACTGCGCTCAATCTTACCAAGGCTCTACAACGGAAGAGCCGCCCCAAGAAATGAGGTTGCCTAGCTAAGAGTTGGATGTCATACAACACTAAAATTATCTGCAACTTTTTGGTCCTAATCTTTTAATAAGGTGGCTATGACCAAGTGCAATGAACACCAATGAGACCGTCAAAGACTACCTTTGTACTTGGTAAACAGACGTTTTAGAATTTCCTGATTCAAAATATTGTGAAAATAATTTCAAAGTGATCCCAAGAGTTGTAAACCACTATCTGTTGGAAGCTCTTTCAGAATCTCAAACAAGATTGCATTTATTGACAATAAAAAAAAAGTAATTAGTCACTGAGATTCTGTGGTCTTATGCTTACTGAGGTTTGTTTTCCCTAAACTATTACTTTTGACAAAGTCTCCTACTGGGAAACTAAACCATTTGTTCAGCTTTAATGTGATTGGCCGTTTTGTACAAATTGAACTACCTTCATTGAATCAGTAAGTTTGATACATTGCATACACCAATCACATTACTGACTAGCTTTAAGGAATTATGCAAATAAGCCCGCTGGGTGGTGGGGGGGAAGAGAGGCAATTTGTACCAGAAAAGGTCCAATTACAGAGGGTCTTCCAGTGTGGGAATGCCATCCCTGCGCAGATAATGAATGATAATGAGTCCTTGTGATAATGAGCACTACCACAGCGTAACCAATGGCTTTATCTTCTGCAGTGCTGGGGGCTTTATGCAAGATTGGTCACTGTTTCCAAGTTGCATTATCTAGCAGTGTGATGAGTGTGCCAATAGCACACTGGACACGTCTTTCACTCCCGAAAGAGTGAAAGACTTTTTTTTAAAAGTTTGTAGTAGCTTAGCTTCGCTTCTAAATATTTGTTCGCAAATAAAGCTCCATATTTTAGATTGCGTATGTTCAAAGCTTCCATCGTAATGAGAGGTGCAAAAGTGCAAAAATTAATTCGCTATTACGATGAGATTAATTACAATACGTTCTGACAAAATTACTGCAGGTAATATTCTATTTATCAGTAGTTCTCAGTAAACTGGAATAAAAGTCATGTATTTTGGGGATGACCTGATCAATGGACTTCCAGCTTCAGGGGCTGCAAATACAAATACCAGCCGCCACCAAGGACAGTTTAAACTCGCTCTCCTTCAGTGGGTTAAGTTTTATCCTGGTCTCTCTCAGATCAGTTACTGGAAAGCTGTGCGGCAAAATTGATGTTATTTCTTTAGTCAGGAGGTATCCTTGCTGCTGAACAAGATAAATGAGGTTTCAGCACTTGGTCGGAGCTGAAAATCTGTAAAACTCAACTCAACAACAACTACTTGCATTTATACAGCACCTTTAACGTAGTAAAACGTCCCAAGGCGCTTCACAGGAGCGTTAGCAAGCAAAGTTTGACACCGAGCCACAGGAGGAGACATTAGGACAAGGTGACAAACAGCTGGTCAAAGAGGTAGGTTTTAAGGAGCATCTTAAAGGAGGAAAGAGAGGTAGAGAGACGGAGAGGTTTGGGGAGGGAATTCCAGAGCTTAGGATCTAGGCAACTAACTCAGAGAACTTCAGGAAAAAATTGCTGGAATTAACAGCTCTTAACAGCAGTGTATAAGGAGCAACTCTAGCTCTCATCCTAGGTGTGCCCGAGATAAGAACCAAGGTCTGTAGCATTTACACAACTGTTGACCTTCGCCCTTCTGCAGTTTGTTCAACCAGACCTGCAGGAAGGCTCAGTGCACTGACATCCCTGTTGCCTGGCAGCATAGATCAAAAGTAAACTTTATTGCTATTCCTGGTATTGGTTTACATTCTCTGACATCAGTAAAATCCATGACAATAGAAGAGAGTTTCTGTACTGGTATAACCGAGTCGGGCTTGTGGTACATTACAGATTCCGCTGCAGACTTTAGCCAAATCAATTTTACTCTTGAACTAATCTGGCAATGTAAAAGTTCATAATCTTGAATTCGACCTAACAAGCTATAACATGGGCGGAGGTGCAATCATCAGAGGATTGCCACATCGCTGTATTAACTCTGAATCACCAATACAAGTACCATCACTTTCTAAGATTGGAATGCTTACAAATTTCGTGGTCAAGCCAATTAAAATAATTAGCAATGAAAATGGCCTTACAATCTGTTTCTTTGTACTGAGAAGGAAAAGGATGGCTTTAATCTGCAGTTGAATTAAATGAAAAAACGGCGTGCAGTCCTGAATCAGTGCAATCAGGAGTTAACGTGAGGATTACTTATATAATAATAACCTAATAAACAACACCCTTGACTCTTTTGCGGCGGCATGACTTCTCATTTGGATTGTGGCAAGCCCTACAACACGATACATTTATATAGCCAAAAAAGGAGAGCATGAACCAGTGGAAGTCATGCTCAAACTGTATGGTGTGCTCGTCAGACCACACCTAGAGTACTGTGTCAGTACTGCTCACTCGGGGACAAGGGAGACATTGAAGCCAAGGAGGCAGTTCAGAAAAAGAGCCACATGGCTGATCCCTAGCATCGGGAAATGGATGTGTGAGGAAAGAATGGGAAAACGTTAAGCCTGGGAAGGAGTGGATAGAGAGGTGATCTTACAGAAGTATATACGATAGTAAATGGTACGGAAAAGATTGACGCAGAAAATGACTTCAAACTGTGAGAGGAGGACTAAGGGACACAGGTTCAAACTAGTAAAAGACACATTTGAGACTGTTATTGGGAAGATCTTTATCAAACAAAATTGTGATCAACGCAGGAAACAGACTTCAGGATGACAAAAACCCGGGAATCGATTAAGAAACAATTCGATGCTATGATGGAGGAACTGTAGGGATTCCTGGGTGGGTAAGCTAAGATGCGATTTGGAAATAAATACCTATAACCTTTTGCGATTTGAATAGAGGATCTAATGGAAACAAACTAATGTCCTGAAAACCTTGCTGACATCATAAAATAGAAAGAAAACACAAATTATATAAAATGTCTAAATCCTTATGTTAATTAGATCCTTATTTCAGCTTGCTTTGTAAACCAGTAGCAGTTCAGAAAACACCAGCACACCAGTCCAACGCAGCTCAACTCTGCTCAGAAGCAGTACGAATTCCACCTGACGTGTCCCAAAGCAATTCCAATTTGCCTCTGTCGTCAATTACAGTTACATTGCATCTGCATTTCTGGCAAACTGGCAACAGAAATGAGATAAGGGAGTTGTGGCCCCCCCAAAAAAAAAAATCGGTTTGTGGTGCACATCTCCAACATTAGTGCTGACTCTAATGGCAACATAAATCCGAAGCAGCTTGCTGCTGGTTGCCACCATGTGCTTTAGCCGTTAGTGAGCTAAACAGCCCGCGAGTATTTTGCCAAAATGCTTCAGGTATATTCATTATGTTGGATTGTAAGGAGTTCTAACTGACCGCTGTCCTAAACAGAAATCAGTATTTGAATGGATTTAGTCCGAATTTTCTGAATTCTGTATTTGTGCCTTCATTTAAGTCTGGCTTCTGGTGGCTATATTCTAGAACTGCAAGTGCTGCTTGTTTACCGTAAACCTATTATACCAGGAGAGAGTTCTTATTTTTCTTAATTTCCATGTTAAATCCGATTAGAATATTCCACAATTCTCGGCTGAGTGAAACAGCGTGACAGACCAGAATTTCACCTGATCTGGAGTACTTGGCATTGCCCTGAATGCACCATGGAAAAGGAGTTTTAAAACAGTAAATAATGCACTTACTTTGCTTTTTTGCTGTCACATTTCTCTAGTTCACTAAGCTGTCCAAGAGAGGACAGGACAGTGGAAAGATGTTTGCGTTTTCTTGGTCGCCCAGGTCCTCGCCTTGCTGGGCTCCTTGAGTTTTCATCTCTCCTATCAACCGGAATACAAATAAAGCTATCAACTTGTCATCTCCAGATTTTCACCTTATGTTTTCATTGATGTGTCTCCCCATCATCCCCTTTTCCAGGTAATTTACCAACTACCAAGCATCCTCCAACCGGAAGGTGATACTGACTGGGCCGTGACCTTTTCCATCACTGTATACGATGCTACACTGTGATTGACTAGGAAAAGGCATGATTCGGTAAGTTGAGATGAATTATGTCCATTTTTTTTCCACCGTGAGATGGAATACCTCATTATTTTGCTGTGCTTTAGCTAGTTGCCGAGGAGAAAGCTGATGAAATTTTCCCAACTGAAGCAGGCAAGTTAAGAGTGAAAGATAGTCCTGGGACTCAACCATATGACCTCAAGTCCTCAGCCACTTGGGATGCCCGGCATTAGGTACACGTTGATGGACACAAGTATAATATTTTTAACGTGATCCTTTTTCCCCAGACTGCAATTCAAAACTCAAATCCACTCAAGATAATGTTCACACATTTCGAGTGCGTTTTCTGCTTCAAGGGCAATCACTTCATGAAATTTAGTTGGCAGGTGGAGACAAAGCCAGAGACTTTGAAGTCATGCAATGAGCCAGCAATTTTGCGCTAACATTATACCATAACAGATCATATATACTCAAATTACTACAAGGTAAGATGCATCTAATCCTATGAGTATGAAGGTCATTTGCAACTTTAGTATCAAACTCAAGATGCCTATCATGTAATATGAGGAAAAATGTATTTACTGTAATGCCGGTTAATAGAGAGGTAATGAAGTGAAGAAAGGAATACAACCCAGCTGAACCTTATTCTCTGAGAGAACTTGCCAAACAGTTACAACTGCACTGTCTCGGTTCACACGTGAAGAATGGCCATCAGGGAGAGGTATCAGAGGACGACTGGTGCCTATGGAAACGTAGCCCAGCAGGAGTCACTGGCTTTCGGAGAGAAAGGGAGAAAATTGGGAAACAATGCTGAGTGTATATATTGTGATGCACGGGGCATCGCAGTTGTGTGGGACTGGCCAGTGGGTCTTTCCCTGTCCGTCACGGTCATATGTTCGTATGGTGCAAGTGTTTTCCGAAGTTTTCCCCTCCTCTACTGAATGGGTGTGCTGCTCAGTGTCCTCCATGGGCACTGAAAATGTCCGGGTGCCCGACATTTTTTTCTTTGTGAGCTGAAACAGTGAGTGACAGCAGGCTCCGGGCTCAGGCGTCCCAGTTGAGAACCTGATCCTGTTCGCATCTGATGCTCACACGTACAATACTGATCAAAAGTGGGAATCCTTGCTGACTTTCCCCTCCCGAGCTCAGCGACACTGAGACCAATTGCAACAGCCCACTGCCACTTATCTGAGAGCAGCTAATTCAGCTCCGCCTTTGGATCTTCCTGCTCAGAGGAGCTCAGCATCATACACTTACTCCCTGAACTGGTGCTTGCTTAAATGGAAAACTGAAATGTTTCATAAAAATTTGATAAAGTTCCATGTATGACAGCATTCCAATTAAGTACTTTTTTAACTAAGTCGTGTTGTAATATTTTTCATCTGCGGTCTTCGTTTTGTATAAAATGAGCAAGTATTTCTCACATGCAGATATCAGCTCATTTTTGCTTAAACTGCACTGCAGCACGCCCTCTCATCATATTCTTGTCCCTTTATGTGGTTAATTCCCTTTTATGTGAAGAAGAATAAATTGTGGTTGTTGGATCAGAGCCTCAGCCATGTTGCTGTTGTACAGACTGTGCTGCATGGGCAAGCGCACCTGCAATTGGCTAATCGCTGAATGAGGTCATGCAGGAGCCAGTCGCACTGTCTGTTAAAAATGCCCGGAATGAAAAGGGCAACGGAGCTGGGAGCAACAGTGAAGGAAATTGGGGGTTGGGGTGGTGAATGTCAAGCGGAGAAAGATTAAAAAGGTTGAATTAGCTAGGGGGGAAAGTACGCTTTAGCAGAACGAATCTGATCAGAATAGGATCTTATTCTTCAACACTACTGGCAAAACAAAACTGTTGTCAAAACACTCAAAAGTGTAGCCAGAAGTTCCCTGGGAGCAATGTTCTATACTATCTGAACTGTACTTCTGATTCCAGCTACATCACATGTTTGGAAGGGTGATGTGAGAAGGCACCCACTCGTGATCATGTCTCCTTTGAAGTTTTGCCAGTTCTCGCTGTTTTTCCTTGTAGCGACGTTGTAGCTCAGCGAGCCTCATTCTCATCTCCAGCTCCTGTGTGTCCATTCCATCAATTGCCGCCTTCAGAGGACAAACCTTGAACGTAAAGAATCGATATAAAATAATCAACCGTTACTGTGAAAGGGTTACCTTTCCAAATTAAAATCATTTTACGGTCGCTACTGATATGTTATTACTTATATTGACTACATCCTACACTTACTTTTTTTCCCACTGGTGTAAAAATATCTACTTCACACTATGTAGGTGGATGCAAATGTCATAATAATCCACTGACTTTCCTGTTTCTTCATTTTTTAATCCAAATTTAAAAACATCCTGCATGAAAGTCTTTCTTTTCTCACAAAGTTAACATGCAACCGATAAATAAAATACAGTAATAGAGGTCCAGCCTAAATTCTATCTTGTACCCAATTGTTCACCTTGTCCCTGAAGCAAGTCATAGATTGGTACTTCAATAAATTGTCCTATGCATGCTATATAACCCAAATCAGCCAATTTACAATTGTTTTACATGTGTTTCTGGCTCACATTACTGTGATTCGCAGCTGCTTTACGTGCATGCATGGGTGAGAACAGGAATGCCAACTCTTCAGTCCTGGCAAAATCGGGGCTGGCGCGCACTAGCACCATTGGGCACCGCCTTGGTCCACTTTCTGATTTTAGCCTCTTCCATCAATTTGAATGGGCTCTTCGCAAAGAATGTTGTGCAAGTGGTCGGAGGCCCCATTTCCCAATGCACCCAGCACCTGTGTGGGTCTGTGCTGTATGTAGAGCCTTGGAAAATTTAGCCCATTTGATTTGTTGGACTTGATGCCTTCAGTCTAGGCACATGCAGGAAGACTGAGATGGGTGAGATTCCAGAGGCCTACCAGTACTGTGGAACCACACCGAGCAACGAGTTAGTTTCTTCCTTTTGTAGGGGAGGAGAGGGATAGTGTAACCCAATGAAGTCGAGACCTAATAATGTCATGCTTTCTTTTTAATGAAATCCACCAACAAGCTCACCGTTTCCGCCTTTGGACTCCATGAGTACTTCCTCCGTAAATTCAGCACCCGTGGGATTCGAACTATATAGGATCTGCTTGAGCCTGTGTCATTATAGGGGTCACCCATTTCTATGGGTACTGCTTCTACCAGTGAACGGGCAGCCGCAATAGTTGCGAGGCTTTGGAGATCGTGAGTAAGAGCAGCCTCGTCCGCCCCTGTGTACAAGAAACATTTTCATATTTCATTAGCACTGATACATTATCCTGCAGACCATCTTTTGCAATACAACCTCACTGGTGTCCAATTCTAGCTTTAGCTCGCTTCCTCTCGAAACGCCTAAAAAAAGGGCACCAGTCACAGATTTTCTAAGTGCCCACATGTTCACCATCAGTCTTTTTAACGACCTAATTACTAAAAGCAGTTCCTTCGTAATTCCTTTTAACTTATACAACTTGTTCAATCGAGTCATTTCGGGAGTTTATTCTTTACTCCCTGCTATTGATTAGGGAACTGCAGGAAGCTGAATAAATATTCAGAGCAACCGTTTTGGAGAACTACTGGGCAAGAAGATTAAAAGATTCAAAAGCAAATAACGTCTTTTACCTTTGAAAATGGAAGCGACGTTTATGGACGGAAAGACGTACAAACATAATGGCACGCTGCAGTATCAATATTCTACACGGTGATAACTTTCCTGCCAATCTAAAAATCAGGTCACAACACCCTTATTTCTAGCCTACATCACAAACACTGTGCAATCCTTTTCATCTTCAGCATTCTCAGCTAACTTAGTCCTTAGTTCAACCTCACTCTTTCACCTGTTCCAAGTAGTTTGGCCACACTCCACAAGCCTCTGGCAACATGCCAAAACACTAAATATCACCTTTGGCATTTCTCTGCAATACCGTCTGCACCTGTCTTTTTCCAGAAACAGCATTATTATTTGTATTGCATTTTCCCCTTGAAAAGGCAGGACTTGCATTAATATGGTGCCTTTCATGAGCTCAGGACATCCCCCCCCCCTCCCCCCAAAAAAAACCCTGTTGTAAAGTAGGCAAACTCGGCAGCCAATTGGCACACAGCACAGTCCCACAAGCAGCAATGTGATAAATGACCAGATCATTTCTTTTTATTGCTGTTGGTCGAGGGATAACATTTGGTCAGGACTGCAGAACTCCACTGCTCTACCTTGAACCGTGTCCTGGGGTTTTTACATCCACCTGAGGGGGCAGACAGGGCCTCGGTTTAACGTCTCATCCGAAAGACAGCACCTCCAACAGAGCAGCACTGCACTAAAGTGTCAGCCTAGGTGGTGTGCTCAAGTCCCTGGAGTAGCACGATGAACGCACAACCTTCTGACTCAGAACCGAGAGTGCTACCATTGATACTTTTTAGTCCGTAAAACCCTGTTGATGTGACAAACATTCCTCGAGCCAGACCCATAGAGCCAAGAAATGAAAGGACCAGTGTGACATATGGACAAGACCATCAATGTTAGTGCCTGAAATAAAGGAATCTTCAGTATTCATATCAGGCCTGAAGTGTAGGCCCATTCCGTGGCAGGGTCGAGCACTGGCAGAAGGGGCAGGAAATGTAAATGCAACTGCAGGTCTCTCAGATTTGCTGCTGCATATGGGGGGCAATCAGAAGCCAGAAAAGCTCAATTGCGTCACATATCTTGGGGGTGGGGTGGTTTACCCAATAAAAGAGAATATTTTCGTCTGTATCCAGAAACCCCCCTGGCCAGACCACAGCACAATGTTTCACTGGGCATCAGTGAGCAGTCTCCTGGGAAAATGAGACAGGAAGTCGGGAACCCCAGGAATGACATCACCTTTTTCCCCAAAGAAGAAGCACTAATGGATTCAATATGTCAGGAAGCTCTGGAGAAACTCAGGGCGAGCTAAAAGAGGGCAGAGACCTGGTGAAATGGAGATTCGTCGCTTTATCCCCAGAAAAATGGATGCTCCATGGGGTGGGGGGGGGTGGGTGGAGGGGCATAGTCATGAAAATCTAATGTCTACAGTAACCTTTTTGGATAAATATAGAAAAATGATTCCCTACCCAGTTACACCTTCGGATTGAAAAAAAACCCCAAGCTGTCTAGTACAGAACTGTTTTTTCCCTAATGGACTCCATCTTTGCTCAAGACAGACACAGTCCCAAATAATAGTGTAACAGTGTTTGTTTAATATCAAATGGTAGGAAGCACCTGGAGATATATGTAAGGGACACATGTTCATTACAGCTCGTCCACCTGGGAGAGCAGACGGGGCCTCGGTTTAGCGTCTCATCCAAAAGACGGCACCTCTGACAGTGCGGCATTCCCTCAGCGCTGCACTGGAGTGTCAGCCTAGGTTATGTGCTCCAGTCCCTGGAGTGGGACTTGAACCCACAACCTTCTGACTCAGAGGAGAGAGTGCTGCCCACTGAGCCACAGCTGACACATGATACTAGACAGCCAGTGTTAGAAAATGCACAGAACCACAGAAGAATTTTTGATTTGCAGAACTCTCCGAAGAAACTCACAAAGAGGAATCTTAGTCCAGTTTTCTTGTGGAAACTGAAGCTGTCCGCAAAATCAAATTTCAGGGAAGTGCTGGTGTAGATCTTCAAAAGGGTCATAGACTAAAATAAACAAATTATGTCAACTAGTCTTAAACAAGACAACCGGCATGATGTCATAAAACATTGCAACACAATGCTTGTTCTCAGATTCCCTGGACATCTTATAGGAATGACATCACCTTTTTCCCAAAGAAGAAGCACTAATGGATTCAATATGTCCCAAGATACTTCAGGAACAGTCAGTCATTTTGGCCAGAAATGATCAATTGAGCTGATAAAGGTTTTTATTGATTAAAAAAGTAATGAGACTATATGGATTCAATAATTTAATAGCCTGTGTATAAATGTGTGACGCGATTTATATTCTATAACCTGCAAGTGTGAGTAACAGAAAACTCGAGTATGTTTGTCCGGGTGGGGTGTGTGTGTGTATGTGTGTGTCTGTGTATATATATATATATTAATTATATATATTATATATCATAATAATCAATGCTTGTGATGGGCAAATATTATATGATCATGCGTGTGTGTGGCTGGGCACATATTACTTGTGCGTGTTGCTGGGCACATATTACACATGTATGTGTTACTGGGCACATATTACGTGCATGTGTTGCTGGGCACATATTACACGTGTGTTGCTGGGCACATATTACGTGCGTGTGTTGTTGGGCACATATTACACATGTGTGTTGCTGGGCACATATTACATGTGTGTGTTGCTGGGCACATATTACGTGCGTGTATTGCTGGGCACATATTACGTGTGTGTGTTGTTGGGCACATATTACGTGTGTGTGCTGTTGGGCACATATTACACATGTGTGTTGCTGGGCACATATTACGTGCGTGTATTGCTGGGCACATATTACGTGTGTGTGTTGTTGGGCACATATTACGTGTGTGTGCTGTTGGGCACATATTACACATGTGTGTTGCTGGGCACATATTACATGCGTGTATTGCTGGGCACATATTACATGCGTGTATTGCTGGGCACATATTACGTGTGTGTGTTGCTGGGCACATATTACGTGTGTGTGTTGCTGGGCACATATTACGTGTGTGTGTTGCTGGGCACATATTACGTGTGTGTACATATTGTCCCAGATTTTCCTGCAATGATGAGATCGGTGGCGTACACAGTAAATTTCACCATCTAGTGTGCCAATCTCGCTGTTGATAATTTACTCTATATTTTCCTGCATTTCTAATTAGAACATGCCGCAGCGAGCACAGCGACACACCAGAAGCGACGCAGCCCAAAGGCCATTGAATGGCGACCATGTTCACAAGCTGTGGGGGCTGCTTCAGTCACTTTCCAATCAGTTTCCAATGCGATCCTGAAGTAATTAAAGAGGGAGCGACAGCGTAGTGTGAACAATATGCTATAACTGAAAAAACTGCAATAAATAAACTAAACCTTCTAGCGGCTAAAAAATACAACTTTTTACCTGCATTTGTTTGTAATGTACCGGCACAAGACATGACTCCAATAACTGCAAGTGACTAATTAATAGGCTACATGATCTCAATTTTAAATCCCAGTGAATCTGAATGGGCTCTCTTCCTACATGTGTCACAGCCCCTTATTATACTCATTACTGAGCACATCAGCAACCTAAACGCTTGTTGGATAGCACACACTCTTCAGTACAGCAGCTCTAATGTTGTGCCCATTTTGGGAGCATAGGGTTTGCGATGTCTGTCTCTTTCATCAATCCCACTGACCTGACTGTCCCCCACAGAGAGACTCACCTATAGGGTTGAGTGCTTTTTTGAGTGGGGTGGTTGGGGGGGGGGGGGAGGGTTGAACCTCATTTTTAGATGGAAAATCCCAGTCAGTTACATCCAGCTGCATCACCTACCTTTGAAATGAACCTACTGCACATCAATTTCAGGGGAAATAATTGGGGTGGGGGAAGGATGTTATTTTCAGCCACTGACAGACACATGGGGCTGGATTTTCATTGGGCTGTGGAGGCGGGATTGGAGGCGTGTGGGGGGTTAAAATCCCGAAATCGGGGGGGGGGGGGCACGAACCCATCCCGCCCCCAACCCACCTCCATGCCAGTTTCAAAGGAGGCGGGTACCCGACTCGCACTGGGACCCGCCTCCCCGAGGCGGGAAGGGGGTGAGTGCCAATTAACTGCCTGTTAACAGGTAGTTAACAAGCAGTTTTTAGCCTAATCGCTATTTTCATTGGTGAAATGTGGGATTCCCGACGGCTCCAAACCACGCCAAGTTAGCGAGGCGGGCTGTCGGGATGAAGGGCTTGGAGGGGTCGAGATGTCCGGTGTTCAGGTGGGTGATGGGTGCATGAGTGCAGAGGTAAGTGTGTTTGGTCTGTGTAAAGTGTTTAAAGACGTTCTACTAACCTTTACAGCCTTCCTTCCTTCAGGTCTCAGGAGTCCCTCATCTCGCCGGCACAGAAAGCAGAATGGCCACCAGCTATCAATATCTGCAGCCTCTGCTTTCTGTTCCGGTGAGATCTCTAAATCATCCTGAGAGGAAGGAATTAACCTGGAGTGCAGATTGTCAGTGTTTGACAGCTTCAAACAGCTGTGAAACGCTGATATTTCATCTGTCAAAAGGTCTTGACAGATGAAATTTCAATCTGTGATGTCACCTGTTGCTGGGTGGCCCTTAATTGGCCTGCTGAGCCCGCTGGGCGGGCTCAACAAGGTCAATCAAGTCTAAATCGCGTGAGTTGACTAGAACTCAATGGAGGCGGGACTACAACCCGAAAGTTGTAGTCCCGCCTGTGGAGTTCAAAAGTGTTAAATAACCCAGCTGCCTCTTTGTAATTATTTTATTTTGCCCTGTCAGGAGTGTAAGCACAAGGCGCTGTCCTTTCTAGAAGTCTGTATTCCTGACATAGCCTAGTCTATGCCGGTGTTTATGCTCCACACGCGCCTCCTCCCACCCCTCTCCATCTAACCCGAAAGGAAAGAAGTGGAAAATGAGAAAAGGAAACGTTTTCTAATGAACGATGAGACAAGGATTGACGATCCACACTTGTTTCTGTTCTGAGGAGCTGTGGAAACCGGACTCTCGAGCATGTTTACTTTTGTTAAAAAATTATCGGGAAGTAGGTGCAATTAATTTTAGACGGCACTTTACACATTTTACTGTTAAGTGACACAATGTTTGCTAGTTATGATTTACTTCAAGCTGCAGTGTCCCTCTTCCAGTTTCCTGATAATTGTCAATTTTACTGCTGCCAGGTCCCCAGAGCAATTACTTTTCAGTCTAAGTGGCAGCGGCGTGAAAGCTGGCGCTAATCCAGGGAAATGGCGCTCGGCCTTTATTTTAATGGGGAGTGGAGCTATGATAAATAACTCCTCACTGTTTACGCCGAGGGTAATGGAGGAGCAGTCAAAAAGTACCAGGAAAATTTGGCATGGCGTAAGTCACTTATTCCGTAATTTCAAGGGTCTCTCTGTCATAGGCTCGCCATTGGAATGGTGCCAATCCCCAGGAAAATCTTGGCCATTAAATGATATTCAGTGTATGTATACATAACAACAACAACTTGTATTTATATAGTGCCTTTAAGATAGTAAAACGTCCCAAGGCGCTGCACAGGAGTATTTTAAGACAAAAATTTTTGACACCGATCCACATAAGGATAAATTAGGGCAGGTGACCAAAAGCTTGGTCAAAGAGGTAGGTTTTAAGGAGCGTCTTAAAGGAGGAAAGAGAGGTAGAGAGGCAGACAGATTTAGGCAGGGAATTCTAGAGCTTAGGTCCTAGGCAACAGAAGGTACGGCCACCAAAGGCTGAGTGATTATAATCAGGGATCCTCAAGAGGGCAGAATTAGAGGAGCGCAGATATCTCGGGGGGTTGTGGGGCTGAAGGAGATTACAGAGATAGGAAGGGGCGAGGCCATGGGGCGGGACACATATATTATAAGATACTGTGTGTATCATAAGATACATTTGTGTGATTGGGTACACATTGTTTGATAATCTGTGTATATAGACATATTATATGATAGCTTTGGTGATTAATCTGCTGAGTAAGTGTATATGATAATCTATATATAAATGTGCATATAGCTTAGATTTCCATCTATAGCGAGAATCATATCTGGCAGTATAGTTATTGGATTTATTTTTAACACAATTCTGGTTTTATATGATATGTAACAAAACCCATCATTATCAAATTAATGATAAAGAGCTGTCGGACTGCACAACAGTTACAGGAAACTCTTTTTTATCCGGCACCGATGGGACCGGCGTGGTGCCGGTTTATCAAAAAGTCCGGATTACAGAGAGGTATAGTTAAAAGGTACGAGAGCTCCGTACACAGCAACAAATCCAGGCTTCCCTGTTGCTTAGCAACATGTGCAGGAACCCCAGCCACAGACCAAGCGTCCCTGTTGCTTAGCAACATGCGCAGGAACCCCGATTGCACAGCCACAGATCGAGGAACGGCCACTAATATGAAGTAAAACTTACCTGAACCTACTCCTGAATTTTGCCGGTTAACCGAGATTTCTGTTTATTTAGGAGCCGGTAAATCGAGAGTTTCCTGTATGTTGTTAAATATACCAGACAGACAAATTTGAAAATGTTATGTTGCAAATATCTGTTGTTTGGAGAGTACTGGTATCAGAATTTCCAAAAGTTTCCAAAAACTTTTTAAAAAATTAACAAATCAAGACAAATGGCTGCTGAAGAGATTAATTTCAGTCTCAGCCCGTCCTGCTGTTGCACAATCCAACAGCAACGTTGACATCAAATAGCCCTGAAAACTAGATTTACAGTTTTTCCTTCTTGCTCCTTTGTATACAATGCACCATTCCTTGGCTAAGTGAGTGGGTTTGAGCGAGCTTTTACTCACTGGTTTCTAAGAGTTATGTGATATTGGTCTTGGGTGACTTTCCCTGTTGGCAAAGATGCAGGTGGTCTCCACTTGGAGCATCAAGTAATGGCCTTGACAGAATTGGGGACTTGCTTTATAAGGAACAATGGGTATAGCTTTATGTTCTACCACTCCATGGCACCACGTTAATCCCCGATGACCAGCCTGTTTAATATTGTGGCCTGGATTTCTGGGCACTGGCGGCAACTGAAAAAACAACTGTTGCATGTTTGAGGTTTCAGGAACAGTCTGTCAAGACAAATCACATTGATGGTTTGTGCACTCAGCATTCTGCCCATCTGCAGCCAGAGGAGGTTTGCAATGCCACTTGTAGAATCCGATTGATGTCAGCAATACTATGGTCTCCCAAGGAACCCCTGAAAAGCACCTCCTGAAGGTCAGCCTTGGCTCAGTGGTAGCACTGCTGCCTCTGAATCAGAAGGTTGCATGTTCAAGTATGTCCTAAGACTTAAGCACATCATTTAAGCTGACACTAGTGCAATACTGAGGGGGTGCTGCTTTCAGATCAGATGAGATGTTAAAACCAAACCCCGCCTGCCCTCTCAGATGGATGTAAAATATCCCCTGGACATTATTTGAAGCAGAACAAGGGAGGTGTCCTGGCCAACATTTACCTCTTAAACAACAGCATTAAAACAGATTATTTGGTCATTTATCGCATTGCTGTTTGTGGGACTTGCCGTGTGCAAAATGTTTCCCTACATTACAACAGTGACTATACTGCAAAACTTCGTCAATGGCTGGGAAGCACTTTGGGAAATACAGAGGTCATGAAAGGTGCTAGCACACCTCATTTACATTGAAATATTGCCACCAATGACAGCCCTGACTTCCGTTACAATTAACAGAAGGGTGGAGGGGGGAGGGGTTAGGGACCGTATATAGCAATATTCTAAACCTCCTAAAATGCATCAAACCTAAAGGTGACATTTACATAGCACAAGCTTATAGGTAACCTGCAAGGCTTGTTTTAAATTGCTTTTCACCAATAGGTTCCCATAGCTAATGAACAAGAATGCGGGCCTTCGGCAGCCTTTAGCAGATTAACACATCTCCTGGCAATCGACTATATTTAAATAAAAGAGAGGTAGTTTTAACAAAAAGTAAAACTCTGACAACAAAAGGCAGCCTCAATTTTTTTCCACTTTCTAATAGGATTTCAATCATGAAGATAGATTTGTGCAACCAGAGAAAGTTAATTGACCACATTAAACGTACAAGACTGATAAACGCCTATCTGGGAGGGGGAAGTTTCCAAAGTTCAAAACATACCACACTCTACTCTCAATCACTTCTTTTGACAAAACGCTGTCCAGCTCCCCGTTGGATCAGGCTACATTTATTTAACCTTCACTAGCCAGTCACCACTCATTCTGTAAAGTAGTTAAATCTAAACAATCTGCTCGCCTCTTCTTTTCTCAGCTTCACATCTTTCC
The DNA here is from genome assembly GCF_052327205.1 of Somniosus microcephalus. Classification (NCBI taxonomy): domain Eukaryota; kingdom Metazoa; phylum Chordata; class Chondrichthyes; order Squaliformes; family Somniosidae; genus Somniosus; species Somniosus microcephalus. The sequence goes on along the minus strand of NC_141007.1, from coordinate 54,477,196 downwards.
AAACGAGGCTTTTATTTCTTGTTTTTGCTCGTAAAGTGGTGATTTCATGGGAAAGTCACTCCCTGTGTGAGACTGCCACACGAAAGCTGCAGGAAGTGATCAGAGAGGGCTTCTGCCATGCTGATGTGGGCAGGAGGAAGTGTTTGATTGTGCTGGGCCAACATCACAGCCGTTTGCCATTGTTTCCTCTCTGTGTTTTGAGACCAGAGTGAAATGCAGGCCTTTGGGGAGATTTGTTTTACAAGACGAATTCTTTATCTTTTTGCAACACAAAGAGAGAGGGGCTTCAGGCGCTGAGGATTTTTTTTGGCAACAGTTTGAAGGTTTTGATATTCAGGAAATAAGTCATTGTTGCATTGTGCCTGTGTTTGTTCTATAAATACCAAAAAAGAAAAGATACACCAATTTAATCCCTTGCACCACATCCTTTTGTGAACTGTGCTGCAATAAAAAATGATTTTTTTTTAAATGGTCTCTTTTTATATGAATATATTCCCAAATTCCTCAGCTACAAAGTAGCTTCATTTTAAATGGATTATATTGTTCCAGTTAAAATATATCTAGCATTTTAGTATTATTGGTGAATAGTAATGACCAAATTGTTTTGAACAAGGATGAGGGAAACAATCAATTGTAGTAAAAAGCTTAGGTAGGTACTAAAACTAGCCATGCACTCCATGTACTAGTTTAAAACCAGGGCATGCTTTTTAAATGGGTCTGGCAAGCAAAAGCATCTCATTATGAAATAGCTTTTATTCAGCAAACACTTCAGAATATGGTGAATGAACTGATATGATCTCAAAGTCCTCATCCTCGTTTACAAATTCCCCTCAAAAGCCCTTGCCCCCACCCTGTCTCTGAAACCTCCCACTGGCCTACATCCCAGCTTGCAACCTTCTCGCCGCTGAATCTGGACAATTGTCCCTTCCCTTTGTTGGCACGGCCTTCAGTTTGGGTTTGCACTTTGGGCTTCTCTTCCTGCCTTATTACATCTTTCCCCACTTTCAAAAACGTCCTGAAAATTTACAATTTCAACCCTCTCCTTAAACTCTTCTTTTAACTCTTGGTCCATTTTTCCCACCCCTCTTTGGGAAGCTCCATGGGAGTGTTGATAACATTAGAGGAGCTACGGAAGTGCAAGTTGTTGCTATTTGGCGATGTTGCTCTTACACACATGTTCCAACTCAAGAAGTGCTTTTCAACTTCTATGCATTCATTTTTATAAAAGAACTTGCATTTAGATAGGGCCTATCACGACCCAAATTGCTTTACAGCCAATTAAGCATTTTTGAAGTGTAGTAACGTAGCAAATGCGGCAGCCAATGTGTGCACAATGAGGTTCCACAAATATCAATGTAATAAATGACCATAGCATCTGTTGGCTGAGGAATAAATGTTGGGCAGGACATCAGGGGAACTCTCTTGCTCATCTTTGAGTAGTACCATGGGATCTTTTACGTTCACCCGAGAGGGCAGACAGGGCTTTGGTTTAGCGTCTCACCTGTAAGATGGCACCTCAGACAGTGCAGCACTCCCTCTGTACTGCACTGAAGTGCCAGCCTAGATTATGTGCTCAAGTTTCCGGAATCGGGCTTGAGCCTATGACCTTCTGGCTCAGAGACGAGCGTGATACCACTGAACCAAGGCTGACACCTGACAGCTTTGTTATTGAGTAATAGCCCAATCAGTTTAAAGTATCATCACAAATCTCACCTTTAGCTGAAATAGAATTTTCAGTTAGAATCTGCATTGTATTGTAATAACCAGAACTTCCAACAACATAATACACAGTAAACCCCAATATTTCACTAATTAGTTCATGCTGTCCCATAACTTATCAGTTAAGTGCACCCTTGCACTTTCGATTATATGATGCAAATAGAATATCATTGTTAGTGTCAAACCGGATGGGCAAAATCTCTGAATTTCAGAAATTTGGCATTCCTGCCATTAGGAATTCATGACAATTTAAGATAATATGTTTTGTCCTTTTCTCATCAAATGTTCTCCTTTTCCCTCCTCGAAGGTGTTGACTACTTGGTGGCGTAGAGTCCCATAGACACTGAGTGCCATCTGGGAGCTCATCCAAGTGTCCGTTATTTATGCGTGAGTCATGATAGCGAGTGTTGACAGGCTATTCAACATTATAGCCAAGCACAATTCTGACCTCACGCACACACTTCCAACACGAGTCACTGAATAGTAAGTATCAGCAGGAACTGTGGCTGACATTTCCCTTTTTTTTTTAATTTTAGGCATGTTGAGGCCAATGGTAGTGCCCCTAACACCACCTTGGCTTAGACCATCGAACACCAGGGATCAATCCTGGAATCTCTGAAAAGCTTTTTGGGTGAGACATTAAAGCGAGGCACTGTCTGCATGTTCAGGTGGATGTAAAAGATTCCCGACAAACAGTTTCCTGGACAATATTCACCCCTTAACCATCATCACCCAAAATAGACTATCTGTTCATTCAACCTTGCTGTGTGTCAGTGACTGCACTTCAAAACTAATTCATTGGTTGTAATCTGTTTTGGGATGTCTTGAGGACCTGATCTGGTGCTATATCAACAATGTTCTGCATAGCCCAGCTACTCACTGGATAAGCTTCCTGAACAATTAGATCAATTTTTATTTTGGAATTCCATTTAAAATCTGGATATTCATAAATCATAATCTTTTGCCATCACCCAAGTTCTTCCATTTAAATAACTCTTTTGGGGTGCGATTGGATTTTCCAACCATAGAAACAATCAAAGTAAAAGATTAAATACAGTTTGGAAGAAACTAAAAATGACTATTTGAAAAGCCATTATGCAGACGGTGATATCGAAACAGAGTAGAGATGTGCAAGTTAAAGCAATTACCTTGACAGGTGCCATCACAGTTTTGTCGCTGCTGTTCGAGTTCAGCCAGTTCACTCAGCAGAGCTATTCCATGCATCCCTGAGCAGGGGTAAAAGGTCGAGGTTGTAGGGTGTGAAGGTGGTTTGGGGGCGCTGGGAACCTCGGGCTCTAAAACAAGGAGCTCTCCCATGCTGAGACCAGCTGCCACCAGGGCATTCATCCCTGCCATGCAGTCCAACCGCCACTTGAACACTTCATCCCTCTCTGAGGCATCATGGCTAATTTCTGAATCCTCATCTTGATTCACTTGTTTGACTTCCTCAACAATATTGCATTCCTGGTTTAAGTCAGTCGCAGCTATCGAACCCAAGTGATCAGAGTTCCTAACGTCCAATGCTTCATTGGTTAAAGTTGTGGACTCACTGGTTGTGTGAGGTGACTCTGTCACTGAAATTTCTTGTCCTCCTTCTTCTCCTGCAAGTCCTCCATCAGTGACAATTCCCTGAGAAGCAATCAAATGCCTTGAGCATTCCATGTTTTCTTTCATAGATGACTCAAGTTGCTCCACAGTTGCATTCTCTGCTGGCAATGCATTTACTGTCTCCTTTTCTTCTGTGGTGCAGAGAACCTTGTGTGTATTTTGCTCTACAACATCCAGGTCGTTCGTTGCGATCTGTTTGTCGGTGGGGTTTGCCTCCTCCACCATGTTTGACCGAGTATCACAGTGAATTTTCGCACCAGGCGTAAAGGTTCTGGACTGCTCTGGTTCAGCCGCTGTGGTGACGGGTTGCATAGTTTCAGGGTCTGCGGGATCAGCAGAGTGCACAAGTGGAGTAGGGGAACTGTAGCCCATGGTGACGGCTGTGTAGGTGTAGCCAGGTGGAAGATCTGGAACAGAGAGTGAGAAGGAACATGTTTTATCCAACACAACTATCACTAACCCCCATAGTTCACCAGAATTTGAGAATATTCAACGTGGCTTTACTAGCAGAGATAATTTTCTAAAGAGCTAGACTTCCTTTCTAACACCATGGGGCCAATTCCATTTAAATTGCTCAGGTCTTTCTGGTATCGAACTCTACATGGCGGTTTTTTAGGTGCATGATCCTGTTCTACAAAACAGCAAGTGTGACTTGTAGGGCCTATAGCTCAATGCAGTTGCTGTGTTAAGTCCATTTTAATTTATTCTTCTTTCCACTCTGATAAACTGAACATGCTTGAGTGCATGAATCATCACTTACAGTGACTGTAATCATAACGCCATGGTGCTCACACTCCAGCAACGGTTGAAACCGCAACAGAAAATCTTTTATGGTCCGGGGTTCTTGTGTTCACAAGCTGCTGCAAAAATGTGAGAATTTTTTTTAACTGATCAAAAAACATCCTGCTGTGGAAACAGGAGCAAGAGGTTGGGCTGCACTTGAAAACTTTGGGCAAGGTTATCAATTTGTTTGGAAGGGTGAAGGGGTTAAGCCTTGCCGCTGCAAAGCCCTGCACCCTGAACTGATGATCTCCCTGACGTCCGACTGTACAGCTGAGCTCAAGCAACAAAACAAATGTTATTACTCTGTCTTCCCCATGAACTCTGAAGGTGCCCCTGACTTTATCCCGGTTGGCAGCATCCTGACTACCTTGTCACCAACTGAGTGTAATTAATGGTATCCATCCGCCTCTTTGACACAACCACCAGATGAATATGTAGCCTTCCACCAAAGTGCGTCCTTCCCAAGGACTGCTGAGGGGTAAAATGGTTTCTATCTCCCAGGCCACTCAGGATTTTTCCTCCTTTTCTCTCCAACATAAAACAAAAGAATTTCAGCAGCTGCATATCATCTAACCTTGAAAATTAGAAGGAAATATATTGGATTTTAGTGTCTTGTGTGTTTGTTAGACATAATAGCTGGCATTAGGGTGCCTGTAAGGCACTTTCAGCTGATTTTTATTTGACAAGTTGTAAGATTTAAGCATCATATAAAGTACTTTGAGATTAAATAAAAGAACAAGGGATGCCTATAAAGTCTTTCCCTTTTAAGATTATTTCTCATTTCTTTCCTCCCGCCAAGTCGGACAATTTGAGTCATGGACTTTTCCACACTCATGGGGTTGAGTACGTTGTTGTCACAGAGTGCTTCATCTAATCATCCAGGTAAAAACTGTCAGATCTCAAGTGCCGAAACCGGGTGAGTTTAACACCCTGTTCGGAGTGGGCAAACTGTGTTTTGTTTACCGGATCGTCTACTCAATGGCTAGTAGTGACTTAAAACTGTCTGTTTATCAATATTCTCCTGGTAGTGTCCACAAAATGCAAATGTATAAATGCCCAGCGAATAGACTCTACTTGTTGATAGAATATCCCAATCAGCAGTAACGTTGGACCATTGCTTTTTCTGTACTTTCCCCAAGGTTTTATGGTTTGCATTAGTTTCTGCCAATTATTGCCAGAACGCACAACTAGGGTGTTGCCGCTGATAAAAAGGAGACAGTCCGAGCTGGATAAACTGCAAGAGGCACACAGTCTGTATTCATTTGCCATTGATTTATTGATCAATCTTTATAACAGTCTCTCAATAGTCTTCTTCCAGCCATTGGTAGTTCTACTGCCGGAAAGGAGAAAATAGAGTGGAGCATTTGTTGGATCACAGATTCATAAACCTTTACACCAGCCGTTCTCTTTCATTCTAGGAAATATCAAGAAATCTATCTTTTTTATAGTATGTACTAACCCACTGGTCATTAGGCCACTGCTCCACTGAAATATCTGCATTATAGGTGATGCTGTCAGATTTTGAAGTACCAGGCCTCTCAATAACTGGAGCCTTTCAAAGCTGTGCAAGACATTCGTACTTTATTTGTGCTGTTGATATAATTATGTTCGTACCTGGCTCAAAGGATTCTGGATAATGTTGAGGTGGCTGTCCTTCTACTCTCTTTTCAGCTGTTTGATTTCCTGTGGAATTCTGGGAAGAAGGAGGGCTGACTGCTGAGGACTGTGGGACAATGGCAGGACCAGAAGGAGGACAAGAAGGTAAAGGACATAAAGCAGTGGGTTGGGGGGTGGGGCACCCTGACTTGGGTCTTAGAGAAGGAGAATGGTGGCATGGTGAGAGTTTGGCAGAACACATGCCAGATGGCAGTGTGACAGGTGAAGAAAGACTCTTGGGAGAGTTTAAGGCAACTGTTTTGTGTGATCTCCTATTCCTCTCTAGAGTATGTTCCTCTGCTTCTATCCGACGCTCCTCTGCTTTGCGATGATCCTGAGGAAGAGAGAGAATTCAGGTTGTCAACTGAGATTGTTAATGTCAAAGAGTCAAGCGTGTTTCCTTCCCTTTTCCTACAAGTATGTTTGAGCACATCAAATCTAAACATTAGACTACATGGGAAGAGGAGTAGGCCAGTCAACAGCCTCGAGCCTGTTCCACCATTCAATTAGGTCATGGCTGATCTGTATTTTAACCCCATCTAGCCATCTTGCTTCCGTAGCCCTCAATAACCTTGCCTAACAAAAATAGGTTAACTCTTAAACTGGTAACAGAGAGACAGCTATCCAACTCAAATAGAGCTATACTTTATCAATGAAACGTGCATTTATGATTTAAGTTTACAAGCTCCAAAGGGGACTCTCACCTCCAATTTGATAGTGTCTTCTCAAAACTTCCTCTCGTACTCTGGAACTCCCAGGGCACCACTCAATTACTGTAGTTTGGTAGCATGGGAGGGAGCGGAGAGAAGACAGACACTATCAAATCAGAGGTACGAACCTCTGGCTGAGATGAGAGCCATGTTACCAATCATTACTTTCCACTTCCGGTAAAATATCCTGGGACTCTTTTGGGGTCATCAGAATATTTATTCAGGATAAATTTGCGGCTACAAAAGGAGGGTCGCTCCTCATGAGGGAACCAGTCCAGCGGCGTGTGGGGTGCGGTGAAAAATGCGGGGATCCAGGGAATGGAGGGCAAAATAGAAATTGTCAAAAAGAGAAGAAAACTAGCCAAACAAAATTCATTCAGTGCATTCTTTCCTCACCACTAGTTGTGAGTGCCGTTGGAGTTCAAGTGCTTGTGCCCGTTGCTGTTGCTGCTGCTGATGCTGCTGCTGTAGCATATAGAGTTCCTGCTGCCGAAGAAGCTGGGAGCGAGGATACACTGAAAGCTGGCCAGGATGCTGCATGTGTGATGTGGGCGCTCGTGCTGGGTAAATAGGTGGCCAGAGAGAATGTGCGGGATCCATCACTTCAGCTGGAAGACCCCAGAAAAGAAGGAATTACATTTAGATAATATCAAGGCGGTATCTTCCACATTCAAAGGCACCCTGTTGTTCCGACATATTACAGCATTCGTTTTGAGATCGTTTTACATTACAATCAATGAAGAAATTATCGAACGATACAACTTAATTTAGAAACCAACTTAGTTCCTGATAAAATTGAATGATTTGATACAAAAACATTACCAAAACAAAGGCTCAGCTTCAGAACCAAATACAGAATCTATCTCAATCTAGTACCCAGTAGACGTCATCAGTCATGCTGCATGGGGAGCATGTCAGAAATTCTTGACATTCGTATCACAGCAGAGTTTTTAATGACCTTGGCCTAGAAATTGGGTTCTGGTCTTGCCAGGGCTGTAGCGCCAGAAAGTTTGCGCCAGCGGTAATGCGGCAGCGTGCGACGAAAATTCGGGTGCGCCGGGCCCAGACGGCGGCGGGCGCTAAAACCCTCCTTTAGCGCCTCAAAACGGGCGTGAACTTGGGTTTCCCGGCGCTAATCCCCCGCTGCGGCACCCGATGCGGTGCGGCAGGCGGGGGAACTGCAGGCCTCCTCCTCCTGTTAAGGAGGAGCTGCCTGCAGCCGACAACTGTCCGGCGGATTGACCCGACATCTGAGCCCGGCACCTCGGGGAAGTGCCGGGCTCGCATGAGACACTGATCAGGGCCGCGGGGGGGGAATGCAGGAGTCCGGGAAGGGAGGTGCGGACAGGCGGCCGCCGGGAACGCGGCCGGCCGCCGCTCCACCTTTATGCGCCGGCGCACACTGGGGGAAGACTCTGTTGCCAGAGTCTTAGTTGCGCCTGCCACGGGCGAGGCGGGCGCAACTGAATTTCGGCTTGGGGCCGGGTTACCACGGCAACCGGGACGCTGCGCACACCGATGATGTAATCGGTGCCGGCGCAGCGCTACCGGTGCAACGCCGATTTAGGGCCCCAGGGAATTTCTCAACTGGCCATAACTCCGGCGCTAGGCCCTCTAGCGCCTCAAATGCGGCGCTAAGCCTACCGAATTTCTAGGCCCTTGTCTTAAATGGTGAGACAATTGGGGAAATGTCAATGGTGAATTATAGCGCATCTTTCTACTTTTGCACCTAGTTGCAGCCAATGCCCACTCCCAGATTAATTACAGCATGTGTTAGATGTAGCATTCACACAACACTGATCAAACAATGCACATTATACCCATCCTTTGAAAAATCTGGCATTGTATGCTTCTGAATAGGTTATCATATGGCCTCCAACCAAAACAATGTAATGACTTCTTCTCTTCTTGGGCAGTCCTTCGGAACCGAGGATGACTTGTGATGTAAGAAAAAGGAGGCTTACCATCAAGTAACTTTAAAGTAAGCTTTAAGTAACTTATAAACACACTATATACAAGAGAGGTCTTTACCATGCCTCTGGTAGAAGCCTCTTACAATACTGAACAGACCAGTATTTATACCAGTCCAACAGGAAGTGACACATGACAGGAAGTGAGGTATGTACACAGTTCATAGTTCACAGTTCACAGTTCACAGGAAGTGATGACATAACTTCCCGGAAGCTATTATTTTTATCACATTCTTCCCTCCTGCAGGTTTAGGAGGCTGTGGTCTACCTTTTGGTCCGCAGCCGCCGAACAAGGAAGAGTCGCACCCGTTTGGATTCCCGTCGTAGAGGGTCGCTGGTCCGCTTACATGCGGTTGGCCATTGGCCAGAGTCCGTGTGGCCTGGATTACCCTGTGAAGGGTCAGGGAGATCATGGCTTCGAGTACGAGCCCCAATAGGTTCAAAGTCAGACTGCCTCTGTTCAGAGGGAGGTGCAGAGCTGGTCTGTGGCAGACCAGTACTTTCATGCGTGGTACTGGGAGGGTCGCAACCTTGAGCACGGGGTTCTACCGGCACCAAGCTAGTTGGTGTCCGATCAGGATCCTGGAGAGGGGTACCCGATAGGTCCCAAGAGTTTCCTGGTGAAATGCCATCACCCGATGTCCCACTAGGTCCTGGTGGGCAGGGAGCCAGATCCCGTAATGATACGGTAGATTCTCGGCCGTCGGAATATCGTATGTTTGCATAGGTGGGGTTGGCATCGGTTAGTTCGACCTCGTCTACAAGAGGGTCATTTTTAGACGTCCGAACGTATCTTCGGAGTAATACAGGTCCAGGAGTAGTTAGCCATGACGGGAGTGATGTCCCATGAGATGAGCGACGCTGGAATCCAAAGAACCGCTCATGAGGTGTAGTATTTGTGGCTGTAGAAAGCAGGGACCGTATAGAGTGCAATGCATCCGGAAGCACTGTTTCCCATTGCTGGTCTGGCAGGCCCCGAGATCTTAAAGCGAGACGTACGGAATTCCAGATGATACCGTTATACCTCTCTACCTGCCCATTTCCAATGGGATGGTATGGTGTTGTTTTGCTTGTAGCAATTCCCCGTTCTGAGAGGTAGTCCTTGAGTTCCCTCGACATAAAGGATGGACCCCGATCTGAGTGAATATAAGCCGGCATGCCACAGAGAGAAAATACCTGCTCAAGGCAGCAGATTACTGTGGACGCCAGCATATTGGAGCAGGGGAAGGCAAACGGAAAACGTGAATATTCGTCGATCATGGTGAGCAAATATGTGTTCCGAGTTGAAGAGGGCACTGGGCCCTTAAAATCGATGCTAAGTCGTTGCATCGGTTGGGTTGCATGTATGAGTATACCATCTGAGGGGCGGAAGAACTGAGGTTTTAATTCCGCACAAAGCCGGCATTCTGAGCATATTTTCTTTACATCTCCAGTGGAAAAAGGGAGATTCCGTGATCGTACGAAATGTAGCATGCGTGTAACGCCAGGATGGCACAAACCATTGTGGACATCCATGAGGGTGGAGGATGACATAGTGGAGCAGAATGCCCGTGTGAGGGTGTCCAGGGCCACATTCTCCTTGCCAGGCCGATAGAGAATGGTATAACCAAAAGAGGCCAGTTCCATCCTCCAAAGTTGTATTTTATTATTCTTAATTTTGGTTCGTTTTCGATTATCGAGCATGAAGGCGACTGATCGTTGGTCCGTGATCAATGTAAAGTGCTGGCGAGCTAGAAAATGGTTCCACTTCCGTACTGCCTCTATGATGGCTGTGGCTTCTTTCTCAACCGGAGGATAATGTAGCTCGGCACCTTGTAAGGTCCTGGACATAAATGCTACAGGACGACCTTCCTGATTCAGAGTAGCCGAGATCGCCACCTCCGAGGCATCACATTCAACCACGAAAGGGAGATTCTCATCAATGGAGTGAAGAGCCGCTTTCTCCAACTGTTTTTTGAGAAGGTTAAAGGCTGCAACAGCCGCTGTTCCCAGTGGAAATGATCTAGCATGCAGCAAGGGTTGGATTTTGTCCGAAAAATGAGGAATCCATTTAGCGTAGTATGCAAACAGACCGAGAGCCCGACGTAAAGAAGCCGGATTCTTAGGTGACGGGAGCTCTTGGAGCGGGCGAAGTCTTTCTGGGTCTGGCTTAATGATACCATTGCCTATGCAGTAGCCAAGGATGTTGATGGTCGGTTGCGACTCAACAGATTTGGATTCATTCAGGGTCAAATTACGGCGATGGAGGGCATCCCGAAATTTTTGGAGGTTGGAGTCGTGTTCCTGTTGATCGTGACCTGCAATGGTAATGTTATCAAGATAGGGAAAAGTGTCCCTTAGGTTTTCCTGCTTAACCAGGCCATCCATTGCTCGTTGAAAGACAGCCACTCCATTAGTAACCCCGAATGGGAGGCGACGAAATTGGTACAGCCGTCCATTAGCCTCAAAGGCTGTGTACTGCTTATCTGAGACCTTCAAGGGTAACTGATGATAGGCACTTTTTAAATCGTAAGTTGAGAACACTTTGTATTCGGCCAGTTTATTAACCAGATCATCAATGCGTGGCAATGGGTAGGCGTCCAAGTCGGTATATTGATTGATGGTTTGCGAATAATCGATGCATAGTCGCTGTTTGTGAGGTTTTAGAGGGTTCTTGACAATGACGACTTGAGCCCGCCAGGGCGACGAACATGGTTCAATGATATCCTCTGCTAGAAGTCGAGAGATTTCAGCCGCAATAAAAGATTGGTCTTCCTGATTAAAGCGCCGCGATTTCGTTATTATCGGTTGGCATTGAGGCGGAATACTGGCAAATAACGAGGGTTCATCAAGTGAAGCTGCTGATAATGCACAAAATGGTAATTTAGACGGTATATTAGAAATAGTAAGTCCGGGTTTGGATCCACCAAACTCAATGGTGAGTTTCTTATGCTGTTTTTGGAAGTCCAGTCCTAAGAGGAGATCACTACATAAGTCCTTGAGCACCAAAAGTCGGGTGGAGGGATACATACGACCATGAAGTGTCATATCAACAACACAAAAGCCGGAGATTCTGGTATTAAGTGATGACTGGGCCATCGCAATTGCCTGGTCCGATGGGAAGACATGTAGTTTCAATTTCGCAACAATCTGTTCCTTAATGAAACTATCAGTACTTCCTGAGTCAATTAAGGCATCTAAGGTATGCCCTTTAATTGAAATTTTTGTGGCAGCATGAGACAGGTTCTGTGGGCAAGCAGCTGTAATTGGTGTCGTTGCACAGAGAGTGGCTAAAACTCTCGGTGTGCTTCTTCGGGAGAGAGCTCGAGAGGAAGCTTGATAGGTCCTAGCTGGAGCATCTTGATAGGCCCTAATTGGGGCAGTTCGGTAGGCCTTAGCTGGATTGGCCCTCGTAGAGGCCCTTGATAGGCAAACTTTAGCAAAGTGTCCTTTTTTCCCGCAATAACTGCAGATTGCATTGCGAGCAGGGCAGGTTTTCCTAGGGTGAAAAGCATCTCCACAAAAGAAGCATTCCTTCCTAGATTGCCAAGAGGCTGCTAAAGTGGGGTCGTCCTCCTCTTCTTCATCAGAATTATCAGAATTAGATTCCCCCATGATAGGGTTCACCTGAGACCGCTTGAATTGTCTGGTTGCAGCTACAGCAGCAGATCGAGATCTGGGCAGCTGATAGAGGTCTGCATTTCTCTTTGCCAAATCCAGTGAACAAGCTAGGTCAAAAGTTTTTGTAGCTCAAGTGTTTTACTTTCTAGTAGACGCTGGCGTATAAATGGAGAGGCAATCCCGCAGATGAAAGCATCACGAATCATTTCTTGGCGGTACAGCTCAGCTGAGGCTGCCTGAAAGTTACAATCTACGCTGAGCCTGCGAAGTTCTTGCAGGAATTCGTCAATTGATTCCCCTGGCCCTTGTCGGGCTGTGGCCAGTAGATGTCTAGCATAGACCTCATTTGGGGTCTTGGCATACAGTTTCTTAAGTGCCCGAATCACCTCATCGTAATTATCCCATTCATCAACATATTCGAACACTTTTGGGGTCACATAATTGATAAGTATCTTCAATCTAGCAGGAGCATCCGCTTCACATTCATCCAGAAAATTCTCAAAAGTACGGTACCAATGCTTCCATACCCTGCCAGCTGCTGGTGCATTCGGGTCCAAGTCCAGACGAATAGGTCTAAGGATTTTCTCCATGATGGGTGGTTCCCTGGATCCTTAATTCCGAGTTTGTCCGAAGGTCTAGTATTCGTGAGTGTAAATACTAAGTTACTTAAATTGATGTAAGAAAAAGGAGGCTTACCATCAAGTAACTTTAAAGTAAGCTTTAAGTAACTTATAAACACACTATATACAAGAGAGGTCTTTACCATGCCTCTGGTAGAAGCCTCTTACAATACTGAACAGACCAGTATTTATACCAGTCCAACAGGAAGTGACACATGACAGGAAGTGAGGTATGTACACAGTTCATAGTTCATAGTTCACAGTTCACAGGAAGTGATGACATAACTTCCCGGAAGCTATTATTTTTATCACAACTTGCTTCCACATTAAAAAAGGAGTTCTCTGGTGACTGATGAGTCCAATGTGAGACCTACAGTCTCTGTCACAGGTGGGGCAGACGGTGGTTGAAGGGGCGGGTGGGTGGGGTGCTTGGGTTGACGTGCGCTCCTTCCACTGTTTGTGCTTGGCTTCCGCTTGCTCCCAGTGAAGAGACTCGAGGTATTCGGCGCCTTCCCTGATGCTTCTCCTCCACTTTGTGCGGTCTTGGGTCAGGGATTCCCAGGTGTCGGTGGGGATGTTGCACTTTTTTAAGGAAGCTTTGAGGGTGTCCTTGAAGAGTTTCCTCTGCCCACCTGGGGCTCTCTTGCCTTGTCGGAGCTCCGAGTAGAGCACTTGTTTTGGGAGTCTCATATTGGGCATGCGGACGATGTGATCCGTCCATCGGAGCTGATTGAGTGTGGTCAGAGCTTCGATGCTGGGGATATTGGCCTGAGCGAGAACACCGACGTTGGTGCGCCTATCCTGCCAATGGATTTGCAGGATCTTGCGGAGGCAGCGTTGGTGGTACCTCTCCAGTGCTGTGAGGTACCTGCTGTACATGGCCCATATCTCTGAAGCATACAGGATGGTGGGTATTACTACTGCTCTGTAGACCATGAGCTTGGTGCCGGGTTTGAAGTCCTGGTCTTCAAACACTCTCTTCCTCAGGCGACCGAAAGCTGCACTGGCACACTGAAGGCAGTGTTGGACTTTGTCATCGATGTCTGCCCTTGTTGACAGTAGGCTCCCACAGTATGGAAAGTGGTCCACATTGTTCAAGGCCTTGTCATGGATTTTGAGAATCGGGGGGCAGTACTGTGTGGCGGGGGCAGGTTGGTAGAGGACCTTTGTCTTACAGATGTTTAGTGTAAGGCCCATGCTCTCGTACGCTTCGGTGAAGGTGTTAACGATGGTTTGGAGCTCGACCTCCGAGTGTGCACAGACGCAAGCGTCGTCTGCATACTGTAATTCGATGACAGAGGATGGGACGACCTTGGATCTGGACTGAAGGCGACGGAGGCTGAACAGTTTCCCGTTTGTTCTGTAAATTAGCTCCACTCCAGTGGGGAGCTTACAGAGGGCGAGATGGAGCACTACCACAAGGAAAATCAAGAAGAGCATCGGTGCGATGATACAGCCTTGCTTGACCCCGGTCCGTACGTGAATTGGGTCTGTGGTGGAACTGTTGGTCAGGATCATGGCTTGCATGTCGTCGTGAAGCAAGCAGAGGATGGTGACAAATTTTTGAGGGCAGCCAAATTTGAGGAGGACGCTCCATAATCCCTCACAGTTGACAGTGTCAAAGGACTTTGTGAGGTCAAAGAAGGCCATGTACAGCGGTTGGTGCTGTTCCATGCATTTCTCTTGTAATCGGCGCGTGGTGAAGATCATGTCCATTGTGCCCCTTAGTGGGCAGAATCCGCATTGCAACTCTGGGAGGAGCTCTTCAGCCACTGGGAGAAGGTAATTGAGGAGGATTCTTGCGATGACTTTCCCTGTGGCGGACTAGTCACCTTTCTTGAAGATGGTCACAATTACGACGTCTCCGAGATCCCCTGGCATGCTCTCCTCCTTCCAGATAAGAGAAATGCGTTCATGAATTTGCGCCAGTGGTGCTTCTCCGCCATGCTTTAGTGTCTCGGCAGGGATTCCATCTGCTCCTGAGGCCTTGTTGTTCTTCATGCCGGGCTAGGGTTGTGCTGAGATGGTGGCGGGTAGCATGCTGCGGGATGGAGTTGAGGACACTCGCGTCGAAGACAGAGTCTCGGTTAAGGAGATCTTCGAAGTGCTCCTTGCAGCAGGCACTGACTGCCTCCCTGTCCTTGATCGAGTACCTCTCCGTTCTTGGCCTGCAGTGGGGTAGGACCTTGGGCGATTGGGCTGTAGGCTGTCTTGACTGCGCTAAAGAATCCACGCACGTCATGGTTGTCAGCTAGGTGCTGGATCTCCTGCACTTTCTGCACCCACCATCTGTTCTTTAGGTCATGAGTTTTTTGTTGGACCTCGGCCTTCAGGCGTCTGTAGAGCTGCTTTCTTGCTCTCGAGTTCTGTTGCTGTTTCCAGATCAGGAATGCCTTGCGCTTGCGGCTTATTAGCTCCTGGATCTCCTGGTCGTTCTCGTCGAACCAGTCTTGGTGTTTCCTGGTCGAGTGATCGAGCGTCTCTTCACAGGTGCTGATTATGGAGGCCTTGAGTGCAGATCAAGCACTGTGGACACTGTGTCTCTGCATCACTGGGAGTCGTCAGGTTGTTTGTGAGGTGCAGGCTGAATAGGGCTTTCTTAGCGGGATCTTAAGAGTGCTCCAGCATTGATTTTCCTGTGGCATTGTTTCTGTTGCCGCCGCTGTTTTGGGGCTACATTGATGGAGATGAGAGCGCGGATTAGGTGGTGGTCTGTCCAGCAGTCGTCAGCTCCTGTCATGGATGATGCGGACATCCTTGCGGCCCCTCGCTCGGACAATGACGTAGTTCAGCAGATGCCAGTGCTTGGAGCGAGGGTGCTGCCATGAAACCTTGTACTTTTCTCTCTGACGGAACAAGGTGTTGGTTATGACAAGGCCATGTTCTAAGCATTTCATCAGGAGGAGGGCACTGTTGGGATGTATCATTATATGGCCTCCAACCAGAACTATGTAACGACTATATCTAGTTTTCTCTCAACTTGTTCTATCTTTGCTGTTCATCTTTGATTTTTTTTCTCATTAACTCAGGGGTCCCCAGCACTCGGTCCTCTCGCTCAATCTGTTCCTTCTTCATTCAACCCTATCCAGATTTCTGCTGATACTTCCACTCTACATTCATCAACTTCCTTCAGATCATACACCCGTAGTGCTCACCACCTCCAAATCTCTTGCAGTGCAAATACTAATCCAGTACATCTAGATCTCCTGCCATCCTTCAATGGGCAATGAAAATCTGGTTTCTTTCAATTCTACAAAGTCAGTTTCTTCCGATATCCCTCAAGTTTAACCAAGCGCTGCGACCTCTTATATTTGATGACTCCATGCTAGGCCTTCTTCATTTATCGCCATTCTTGGTCTCATTATCTACTCTGCCCTCAAATGGAACTCCCACATTCCCTCCATTGCTAAAGCTTCCTCCAAGAAGCTTGGTTTTGGCCTTTCCTATCAAACATCGAAGACAAGACAAAGAAGCTTATTACCCGAGACAATCTCTCCCTTATTCATGGCCTCTAGTTTTTGATCTCTTTGTTGCACCATTTCTCTCCACATTCTCAACATTACTTTGGTCAATGCGCTTCTCAACTTTTCTTCCTGATTTCTTCTAAATTGCAAATATGTTGCCCTATGTGTTTTTCTGCTTCTCTACAACCCCATTGAGTTGAAATCACATTACACATGCTCTAACTTATTTTTTTTCCCCACAGGGCCTGAAAGTTGTGGAACTCCTGATCTCCCTCAGTCTTTCCCTCCTCCTGCAATCTTCAGGCTGTTAAAACCCAGGCTTAGAGCCACCCAATCACTATTTATGAATTTACCTCATTAATCATGGACCATGGTCCTTCAGTTCAATCTCTCAGTAAAAATAACACACCTTACTTCATTAATGCGACATTTCAATTTTCTAAAACATTCACTTGAGTGGATAATTTGAGTCATAATGTGAATTTACTGCCGAAATATGTGTAGTTTTGTACAGTGCCCATTAAGACTGGTCAAACTAATTTCTGTTAGGTCTTTTATGACCATTAGAGTGGGAACTTTCATCCATATATTTCAACCCAATTTAAACTCAAGTTTCAAATGTAAAGGGAACACTACGCCACAGCAAGCAATGTTTACGTCGGGACATTTTTCATATCGATAAAATATTTAAAACAATATCTATAGTGAACACAGATGTCATGCTGAGATGTCACGCTTTGTTATGGATGCAAAACAATCTTAAAATGTTGAGTGCCTCTGAACCACAATCTGAAATTGGCAAGCACATTACAATCTATAAAATTCCCTGTCCAAACAACAGGACACCAACTGACCTAAGCCTCTGTTTACTTAACAACTATCGGACTTTCATGGCCTTAAAGCAGCACTGCCCAACTTGACAGAACAATGCACTGTGCATATTTGATATAAAACTCTTATATCCTTATACAGCAGCACATCATCTGACTTGCCAGAGCATTGCCACAGGACGTGTGTTATTATGTTTTACAGATTGCTGTTGATAACCCCTATATTAGCAACTTCCACAACGCTGTAAATCACCTGCTTGGATACGTTTTTAGATGGGCTATATTAGGATGAATTCAGCGGCCCCGTGCCCCCAACCTCAAGCCGGACTCAAAGGAAGCACAAGTCGGAAATAGGGCTACAGGGCTCTTAGGTGCATGCTCCCTTTGGGCATGGCTCCTCACAGAGTGTGGGACTGCCGAGGTTACCCTATTGTTTTATGACAAAGTATCTTGGCGAATTAGAATAAGGGCTGAGGAATGGAATCACTTTTCCCTTTAGGCAACTGGTTGCACTTACTCCCAAAGTCAGTTTGAGCAAATGTTTCTTGCAGTGTAGAGTTTCTATTTTTACATAGCCTATCATTCTCGGCTGTCTGAATGAGATTGCAGAACATATGTTAATTAGAGTCAAAGTGCAGGCAGTTTTGATGGGGATTCCTGTTTACTGGGAACCCAATTGGAAGCACAAGACTTCATCCTCCCAATAAAGTCACGGCTTTCATGCTCTGTATTTGAGTTTGGATTCAGACTCTGGCCCCTCGGTCATCCTTCCTCCTCTCAATGCCAATATTCAGAAGCCACTGATTAAGGAATACACGAGATCTTAGACCATGTGAAAAATCATATATTTCTGTTAGAGGTTATTCTACTTCATCTATTTATACATGTAAAAAAGACGTGTTTGTGAAGGTTGTGATGATGTTAAACACAAAACATATGGATCTGATTTTCAATACACTTCAAAATATGTTCCAATTAAACATGCCAACCCAAAATGATATGGAATTAAATCCAGCAATGGGAGAAGTATTCAGCCATTCCAGGATTTGAAAGGGAATACGTTTCACCTCTTCATGACATGGTGAACTAATAGTAGTCCTGCCACTACTCTCCCATTGTTATTTGCTATGTTTACTGTGACACCTCAATACAAAGGACAAGGGGAAGACCACAAGAAGTCCAATTTACCTGGACTAAAAAGATAAAATCAGCAGAGAAATAATAACGCTTTTATCAAAGCTAACAACATGCAAGGGTTCACACGACCTACATTCTCCAGGAAGGACTTCTTTTTCCATCTGGTCTTTATTATATAGACCTTTTTAAATACATTTAATTTTATTGTTATGAATTATAAAAAGGAAAGGAAATATCACATTTATTGTTTTATCATTATACCTCTTTCACATTGTGGTTCCCCTCATTATAGTGCAGATTTTTTTTTTTTACAGAACTAGACTGAGTGTGCGTGTGAGAGAGAGAGAGAGACAGAGAAAAAGAATGAACGTAAGACAAAACTTGTGTTTAATGTCTTGACACACCCTGAGGACATCCCACAGCCACATCTATTTACAGTGAAATCAAGCAATATGTAACCGTAGCAAGATGTTTGGGCATAGAAATGGCAAATTTTCAGTCACGAATAGTGATTTTTAAATGTCATCAAGTTTTATCTATTTATCTTGTTCAAATACTATATAAAGTAGAATAAAACACGTAAGAAAAAGCGCCAAAGTGACAAACGAATTTCCCACCCCTAATCTGCACACCATTAATACAACACATTACCCAGGTGATGAGGAGTCGGGTGTGGAGCTGGTGGCTCAGTGGGAAGGATAACCAGCTGGGTCGAGGGATCTTGGGAAAGTGGGAATACTGTCTGCATGGCACTTGGCATTGACGCTGGAAATCCAGGTGGTAGATTTGAATGCAGAGCTGGATGACCGATTCCTGTGTTAGAAAATAAAAAAAGATCATTCGTAAAAACAAACTGAGCAAAGAAATGTTAAATATAAATATTGTGATGCACAATTATAGGGAACGACCTGCTCTGGTCATTATGTGTAGTGAAGTCTCGAGCACTTATTTTTTAAATGCATTTACAGTGTCACTATACAAAGCAACCAGAACAAGTCTTCTCCCACGTATTCTCGCAGTTGTATCATCTCCTCATCCTTAGCTATCACTCACTAGTACAGTAATTGATCTTCCGAAGCACGTAGCTGATAAAATGTCTCACAGCAATAACACAAAAAGGAAGGAAAAAAGGATATTTGATCCCTCAAAGCCTGCTCCTTCCACAGATCATGGACACCCTGCTCTATCAGCTGCCTCACTTAGTTCATCACTGAGGGGAAGTTATGCAAATTGTATTCCTGAGTTCCAATGGTGTTCACATTAGTTATAAACAAAATGGGAGAAGGGTTATTGCAATATTCTAACATAAGCAGATGGCTCAATGGAATTCAAATGCAGATGAATGCTAGGTTATGCACTCTTGAACAGGAAACCTCAAATGCGCACACAAGATGGGTGTTTTAACCTATCCGCCTGGTAGTCTAGTTCACTATGAACTTCACCAAACTTTATTATGCTGCTGGCCACGTGATATCAGTGTCATCAGCAAATTTTATATTACAAGAATGTTCCTCCTCCATATCATTTATGGTCAATTAGGTTTACTCATTAGAGAAGGGGAGTAAAACTAGAAAGAAAGTAATTAAGAAGGGCTAGAGACACATACCCTTCCATAGGGAGTAACAGCAAAGCAATATTATGGGGTGATGTTACCACTGCAATCATGCCTTTTTGCTTCTCCACCTCCGACTAAAACCCATTTCTTTGACCAAGCTTTTAATCATCCCTCCCACTATCTCCTTCATTGGCTCAGCATCAACGTTTGTCTGATTATGCTTCGGTGAAGTGCCTTCAGACATTTTTCTACTTTAAAGGCACTATATCAATGCTTGTTGCTGTTGCTCCTGCTAAAACTAGAAACGGCAGAAAGTGAAAATCCATCCAAAATCTGTGCAATAACAGAACTCCCCCGACAGTTTCAAAACTACTTGAAAAAAGAATTCTGTCATAAATAATATGCGGGCTGCCAATTCCTTTGGTGGTTTCCATATTCCAGACTGGCCACTTTGTGCGTAATTAATTTTTTTTGCGGGAAACAAAGAAGTTTGATGACAAATGGTCTTTATACTAGAGACCATTGTGTAGTGTATTGGTTATGGTACTGGACTAGTAATCTAGAGGGCCTGGACACGTCATCCAGAGTATGTAAGTTCAAATCCCGCCATGGTAGTTTGAGAATTTGAATTCCATTAAAAAAAAACTGGGATAAAGCTGGTATCAGTAAAAGTTAAAATGAAGTGGTCAGATTGTTGTAAAACCCCAACTGATTCACTAATGTCCTTTAGGGAAGGGAACCTGCCTCTTTACTCAGTCTGGCCTTTAACTGCCCTCTAAAGTTTCCTAGGGATGGGCAATAAATGTCTGCCTTGCCAGCGATGCACACATCCGACAAATAATTAAAAAAACAAAAATAATGAAAAGGGGAAAATGAAAAAGAATGACAGGAATAAATCAAAATGAGACAAAAAAAATTGCTGAATAATCCTATAAAATCAGACAAGAAAATGTTTTTAAAAAACTAAATGAAAGGCTGATGAAATAGGCAAATACAATTATGAAAAGAAGCCATATAAAAATAGGGAAAAACCAGAATGAGTCACACAGCAATTATAGAATTTATCTTGTTTATTGTCCAAATCACACATAATTCTGTTCCGCATCATCCCTTGTATGGTTTCTGTGAAGATTATTTTGACAGTCTCCCAAAACACAAAAATTAAAACTAAAATAATAGAAAAATGCTACCCTTTTTAACATTCCTTGTAGTTGTAGTTGAAAGTACATTATAAGTTTTGCTTTTAAACAGGTGAAACTTTCAACTAAATATTTTTAACAAGCGAACGCAACTATCCTGAAAACAGGTTAGTTCCTATCCATTTAACTACCAACAATAATAACTGGAAGGTTATGATAACGCTGCCCTGTTGAAATCTCCTGGAACTTGCTGGGATCAGTTGTAATAACACAGTGGGTGGGTTGTTGCTACTGGGTGGTACAAAAGACAATACAACTGTTACTGATATTCTGGAATGATTTTAATTTTATGAATAATTTTATGATATTTACATCTGTTCTTCTGTAGCAGATTTGGGTGAATTATAAC
This sequence comes from Somniosus microcephalus, assembly GCF_052327205.1. NCBI lineage: Eukaryota > Metazoa > Chordata > Chondrichthyes > Squaliformes > Somniosidae > Somniosus > Somniosus microcephalus. The sequence continues at coordinate 54,455,996 of NC_141007.1, read as the reverse complement.
TCAACGTAGAGGCGAGACACCATTTCAAAAATATGTTTTGGTCAGCAATGTGTCTGACATGTGCAGCAAATCATCACACTTTGATGCGTTTCCAAATCAAACTACTGAAAAATCTGCACGGGTACAGTTTCTGTTTGCTAATATAGAGGGCACACCCCATAGAGAGCCCCCCAAGGGTGTGCAGGGGTTTTGATGAGCGTTTTACCAGTTAAAACCATGCAGTCTACCAGCACGGAGAAATGCAAAGCTTCCCTGCTGTTTGTTCAAGCAGGACCACTCTACCCAGTAGGGCACTGGCGTACAGGGTTATCTGGAGCCGCGTGGACGATTCACAGCTCCCAGCGATGGGTCTACCCCTCCAGGTTCCATCAGTGAGCCGGGCTGGCTGCTCAATCGTCCACAGTACCTGATGTACCACAGACCCGCCTGGCTTTGGTATTGGATTATTACATCCGCCACAAAGGGTTCCAAACGTTAAAGAAAGATCTTAAGGGGGATAAGCGGTAGGGTTGTCAATCCAATCGCAATGAAATTTCCATTGACATTTCAAGATGATACCAGCACCAGGTTGTCATACTCCTTAGGAAAGCTCAAGGACACTCAGTGAATCAGAAAAGATTATGAAAGGCAGTGACTATCAGCGAATCGGAAATGGCTATGAAAAGCAATGACTATCAACGAATCAGAAATGCCTATGAAAGGCAGTGACTATCCATAATGCAGCAAAAAAAATCTACCTTAATGAGGAGCAGAACTTTAAATTCTCACTTGGATTGGAGAAATATTTGGAGTAGAGTGCATAAATCAGTTTAAAACTAGAAATATTGTTATGCTTGTCTGCTCTGAGTTTTAATGTCTTGGATTATGAAAGTTTATTAACTGATGAATATGGGGGACAAGAAACTAAAGCAGTACTACATAAATTTATAAAATAATCGCAAAAAGAATTAAGGGGGAAATTAGGAAATGCCTTTACATTGAGAGTGATTAGTTTTTGTAATTCTCTGCCACAAACCATTGTTGAAGCAAAGTCCATAAATTCTTTGAAAAGGAAATTAGATAGTTGCTTGAACAGAGGAATATTAGAGTATATGGAGAGTGAGCAGAAGCGCAAATGGTTCATTCAGAGAAAAACAGCAGCGCAGACTGGATGTGTCAAATGGCCGGTTTCTGTGCAGGAACATTTTATGATTCTTTGTACTGTGGTAAAATCCAAGACACATTCTAATGATCTGTTTAGGGTACGGTTCAGACATTAAACACAACTAACTCTTGTGCCTGATTCATTTTAGACTTTTCCAGATGCTGCATTTTCAAACTCAGTAATGAGCAGAACTTATCTATTGTGTGCTCCAGCAAAAAGGATTACCCTGCAGAAGTGGTAATCAGATACTCCCCCGATTCTAATGACTGGATTACTTTGGCAGCAGATGTAGTGGGATATGAAAGGACCCATTTTGGAAACCTAGAATTCATAGAACAGCTCAACCAAATATAACAACCTTTTATGCTTTTCCTTTGGGAATGAGATCCTACTTTTATTAGTATAGATGGTGATGGGTTAGGTCGGTAACTGATTTTGACAAACCCTTCTCCTTTTCTTTTCTCCTGCCAGTTTGTCTTCATGTATAATAATATTCAGCCATTATATTTCTGTAAGAAATGTATATGCTTGATGTTTTGTTTGTGAAGTTTTCAACACTGAGTAAAGAATGGAAATGCATGCATGTATTTGACCGTGACCTGAAAATGGGAATGTTCATATGGTGACAATCCATTCCAAACAGTCTACAAAGAACAGAGAAGGGTTGGGATCAGCACCATTTTAGTTTTACAAGCAACAAGATGGAGCTACACCTTACAGGGGCAACACTGCGCTCAGATGAGGTCAAGAAACATTCCTTTTGAGGCTGCCTCCTTTCTTTACTGCACAGGGCATATTTGGCTTCTGCATTCTTCGATACCCCTGCACACCCTTGGGGCTCCCTAAGCCTAGGCTCTTCCAAGCTCTCTCGACTTGGGTAACGGGTGTACCCTCTATATTAGGCAAACAGAAACTGTACCCGTGCAGATTTTTCAGTAGTTTGGTTAGAAACTCCTGTGATTAATTCCTTTGGAATGTGTATATATTCTGGCAATCTCACTTGCCTGGATAGAATTAAGGCAAATATCAAGTTTGAAGTCACAAGATGTCCCCAACACCTAATTTTAGTGGCTGTAGACAACTTCAGCATTTGTGCAACTGTTTTCATGTGGAAATTGGCCTGTGTACATTCTAAACAGCTGACAGTACCAAATGAACTTCCTGGTTTCCTTCACATTTATGCATTTAAAAATGGAACTCCAGACTTTCACTTGACAAAGGATGTCTTTCATTTTGTGACTGAGGCATGAATAATAAGTTATTCACTTTCAAAATGTGGAGTTTTATTTTTGTTCCATCCTAACTATAATTCTCCATTAAAATTGCTCATCTCCTCAACAGCTGCATCAGATGTCTGAATGTTTTCTTGGCCCGTTGTAACTGCACACTATTTCACCACTGGCATTCTCTCTGACTGGTTGATTTGTGCTTTTATATTCTACTCTGAGTAACACACTTGTGTGGTAACTCTCCTATCTACCTGCACCAAAGCATTCTCTCATTTAGAGAATAATACAGTATGTTGCACTTTCAATTCTTAAACTTCTTAGGCTGACACTCCCAGTGCAGTACTGAGGGAGTGCTGCACTGTCGGGGGTGCCGTCTTTCAGATGAGACGTTAAACCAAGTTCTCTCAGGTGGACGTAAAAGATCCCATGGCACTATTTTGAAGAAGAGCAGGGGAGTTTATCCCCAGTGTCCTGGTCAATAATTTATCCCTCAACCAACATAACAAAAACAGATTCTCTGGTCATGATCACATTGCTGTTTGTGGGACCTTGCTGTGCGCAAATTGGCTGCCACGTTTCCCACATTACAACAGTGACTACACTTCAAAAGTACTTCATTGGCTGTAAAGTGCTTTGTGATGTCTGATGTTCGTGAAAGGCACTATATACATGCAAGTCTGTCTTTCTTTTTAGTACTTGGATGGAATTATAAATGGACAGATGAGCTAATGTATATCCAAACCTAGACAGATAAATGGATGGATTTCTGGATGGATGAAAATTTCAAAAAATATGAACAATACAGAGGTATACAAGGTTTATATCTCCCATCATGGCAACCCACATGTAGCACTGAGCAGTAAATGCAACATTACTACATTTTTTAGCAGTGCATTTCATAAACTCATTTTTGTTGAATTTTTCCCTTTCAAATATTACTTGAAATAGATTTTCATGTATACAAGCCAAAAGTTGGAAAAGTTGAACCTTGCTATCTTGCTTTAGGGGCAAAGAATAGAAAAGAAAAAGTCTGTTGTGTTAACTGTGCATTGGCCATCAGTGTGAAAGGTGCGCCGGTCATTGGAATATCTGAACCCATAAATTTGTACATTGCTACTAAATAAATGAAAGATTGCAAGACTGACCATATGAATGCCCGCCCATCCACACTGAGGGGCTGCCTGTCCTTGGAAGCCAATGCGAAGGAGTAAGGTGAGGATGTGCGTTGGGATCAGTTCCCAGTTGGTTGGCTTGTAAAGATGATCCTCCAGTAACCATCAGGTTTGGATTTAGGTCTCCAGGACAACCATTGGATGGACGGATTCGTGCAAACTCCACAAGTTCTTTGTTTTCTCTGAATTCAACAGAAATATTTTGAAATTAGTCACAATCAAAACATCTTTTTCCATACAGGGAGAGCCTTCACCACACGGACTGTCGCGGTTCAGGGAGAAGGCTCAACACCACCTTCTCAAGGGCAACTAGGGATGGTCAATAAATGCTGGCCTTACCGGCGATGCCCATATTCCAAGAATTAATTAAAAAATATATATCTCAAGTTTCCTTCCCACAATTTTTGATGTTTTAAAAATGTAATAGATTTTGAAACTAGCCACACACTTCCTTTGTGACATCACTGCAGTGGTACCCTTTAATCGTTAGATGCAAGGTCCAGTAATGAGGCACCAAGCAGACCAAAAGTGGGAAAGTGTAGACTTCACTTGTATAACCTGAATTTTTTTTTTTTTAAAACAGATATATAGGCCTAGAAATTGGGTTTTGGCTTAGCCAGGGCTTTAGCGCCGGAAATTAGTGCCGGCGCTAAGTCCCCTGCGCGCGGCAAAAATTCAGTGGCGCCGCGCCCAAACGGCTGCCGGCGCTACTGAAGGGTCTTAGCGCCTGGAAAAGGGCGCTAACTGCCGTTTCGCGCCGCAATTCCGGCGCTGCGGCACCCGATGCGGTGCGGCAGGCTGGGGAAGTGCAGGCCTCCTCCTTCCGTTAAGGAGGAGCTGCCTGCACCCGGCCGCGGCCCGCGCAAATCTGCTTAAAAATGAGCCCGGCACCTCGGACAAGTGCCGGGCTTGCATCTGTTCCGGGGGGGGGGGGGGGGGAAGAGAAGTCCGGGGAGGGAGCTGCGGGCAGGCGGCCGGCGGGAAAGCGGCCGGCCGCCGCGGGGCCTTTAATGCGCCGGCGCTAACTGCAGTAAGGCACCTCTGACAAAACGCTGGTTGCGGCTGCCACGGGCGAGGCGGCCGCAACTCAATTTCGGAGTTCGGGCGGGTTACCACGGCAACCGGGACGCTGCGCACACCGATGACGTCATCGGTGCCGGCGCAGCGCTACCGGAGCAACGCCGATTTAGGGCCCCAGGGAATTTCACTACTGGCCATAACTCCGGCGCAAGGCCCTCTAGCGCCTCAAATGAGGCGCTAAGGCTACTGAATTTTCAGCCGATCTTGTTTCCCCATTTTCTCTTATTTTTATGTCTGTCGGTTATGTGCCACCAAACAGCTTCCTCCATTCAGTAGCTGGAGTAACCTGGTCTGCGGCCCTCTCCACAACTACAAGGATTTCCACTTCATGATCTGTAAGCCAAAGGTGTGATTTGTGAGAGTCTGGTTAGCCAAATGTTCATTGACTCATTCTCCAGGAGATGGCACATCCATTTTAGCTGTCTAGCTGAGAACTGACAAATCTTGTTCTGCTACTGGTCTTCTGACCAAGTGTACAAGCAACCAGCAGCGCCCTGGGATATGAACATCATGATCCATGAGTCAAGCGCATAACCAGGCCTTTTAGTATTAACTCTTCTCCGCACGGACACTGAAACGCTGCAAACCCTTTTTTTTTAATGCATCTCTCTCTGATGTTAAATATAATAATGTTGAATGAAATAAACATATGGAACGCATTAACATTTCTTAATTCAGGATTAAAAGTATTGTGCTTAGTAGTGTTAGGTAATCCAGTCAGAGTTGTACAGGTTCTAAGGATGAATATTGGAGCAAAGTGGAATTGTAAAAGTAGTCCAAGTTCGCAAACTATTCCACGAATCACAACATCTGTGGTAACCAATTCTGATGATTTGGGCTCAGATTTTGGGACGGGACAATAAAAAGCGTATTGTGCTGTGTTAATCCAAGACATTTTGTGCTGTATTAATCCGTGAAAGATCTTACCGAAGTAAGTGGTCCCTTTCCCTATCCAAACGTGCCAGTCCCATTCTTTCCTCACGAAAATGATTGTTTTCTTCCTCTGCTTCCAGGTCTATGACATAGGCGGAGCGCGATGATCCTGTCAACAAGAAAGCATTATTTGCAGCTAACCAGCACCCATGCAAAACTCATACCAAGTTTATTACAGCGGTACAGCTTAATATGAAATCTAGTCAAAGCAAATCCATGTCAAAATCAACTATTCAAATTGTCAAATAAAGAAATGCAATGTAAAATGTCTCCATTTTCAGACATTTAAATTGCACTGTGTGATCAGCAACTGCACTAGCATAGTTCTAGGTCATTCACAAGGAAAACCTATACATGTGTGATGTCTTGTGACAAACTACTGACGATTTACTTTTGATGTTGAGGGAATACTTCATTTATAACCTTTCAGAGAAAACTTCAACTTCCACGTCCAGTGTTTGCTGGATCAAATACTTAAATGACATGGTGGATGAAAAATATGAAGAAAGAATTAACATTTCAGTACGGAGATCCTTCACACATTTTATCATAAGTACATTTTGGGTCAAACGCCTGCACAAAAGTAATAAAAGCTGAAAACTAATAGGGAATTGATAATAACATGGAATTGCAAACATATGTGGAGCTCGTGTACAACTTTCAGCTTGAAGTGCTCTAAAAATTCTGATCATTTACATTTTCATCTGGATGCTTGAAGTCTTCCTTTAAAGTAGGTGACATTCAAACAGGCATATCACCACTTTTTTGGGGTCTGATTTTGGACACTTTGGGGTCAGCCATCTTCATACTGGAAGTGAGGACAGTCAAAGTCATGGGCTTCTCCAAACTACTAACGTTACAGTGCATGATCAGCTACTGGGACCTGGGACTCAACTAGGTTGAGTTGGACAATGCCAAGTTTTCATACCCACAGATGAAACACTTCAGTCCAACAAACAAGTCTCGATGAAGTTGAAGCAACCAAAGCAAGGCCGTCTGAATTACAGGCTAACCTGCAACTCGAATACGTAACTATTCTGGGAATTAAATACTGTCCTACCATGTCATTTAGTAACAACACTGCACTTAAAGCATTCCCAAATGATTTGTCACCTATACCAGGAAAGAAAGGTGACATACAGGCCAGCATTTACCAGTAGTCCCATAGAATAATATTTCTGACAATAATAATCATGTTGTGAAAACAGTTAAAAAAATAAATCAGGGTTGTTGACAGAAGCACGGTTTAACGACTTATTTGGGTCTTTAATAGTATCTCACCTTTCAAACCAGGAAGGTGCCTGTGTTGCCTGCTGGACTCAGCACCACAAGGCAGTTCATGCTTGTTCTGGTTGTCTTTTTGCCTTGCAACTGCCACTGCGATCCCAACTGGAGGCTGCCGTATCTCTCCATCGCCCTGAGATGACTCATTTTCCCGTCCTTTGGCACAGTCTAGACGCTCCAAATCTAGGCTTGATTTCCCACTTTGGAATTTAATCTCCTGATGGACACAGCTGGCCCTAATGTTTCCCAGACCTCCAAAAGGGGTCTTCTGCCCAACAATCAAAGCCTGTGTGCCTGGAGGAAAAGAGCTGCTGTATTTTAACAAACTCTTCATGGCTGAGACTTCATCAGTTTGACCTAACATGTCTTGGTTTAGCACAGATCCTTGTGATAACATTGCTGCCTGCTGTAAACTTGAACTAAAAGGGTCAAGATAGGAGTTTTTCCTGTCTTCACCCATTGGAATCTGAGGGCCCTGCCATGATGGTATGTGAGATCCATTGTAGCTCATACAACTGAGCTCCGGTGGCCTTCTCTTCATTTCTGAACCCATGTGCTCCACCTCAGGAAGCTTATGGTGTTGGTGCCGTATCCTGGCCACTTTCTGCCCCTGTGAGTCTTTCGAAGCTTTCTCATGTGCATCACTGCCATGCTCCCGGTCCAGCATATAACTGGAGTGGGTGAGTTTGGCACAGCATGTCTCCAGCTCCTTCGAACAGAAACAATCCTGAGACTGTGGCATAACATAAGTGCTACCTTTCCCTGAGGGGCCCTTGGCTGCCTGAGGTGTGAAGGGCATCACCATCTGTGCACCAGTGCTGCTACCACACTGTTGTTTGGATTTTATGGCTGAATTGTGGGGCCAGTCCATTCCTTTCCCATCTAGCTTCAGATGTGTGTGTGAATTAGGTACTGTCCCAATATCAGACCTCTCTGTGCTTTTGTCGTGTGTCTTCTCCTTCCCTATATTTCTGTTGACCTTGCAGTTCTCTGCAGTGACTTGAAAAGGTCTACTTTTGTCACTGAAGTGTCCCACTGAAGGCACGTACGTAGGCCCAGTGACCTTGAGCTCCCTGCCAGCCTTATCTTGAGTCGGGTAAAAAAGGTCTAAGTTGGAATGAACCTGCAAACAGGGGAATGTTCCCGAGGCTGTGCTAGATGATGGAGGAATGTTGGACAGTGAAGAAGGAACAGAGTATGCAACAGAATGGTGTGGCGTTTGCCAACTGTCCGAGCACTCGATATGCATTGGACCAGAGGGACCATTTTCTCTGAAATCCCTCTCAAACCTTAAGCTCTCTTTGGTACACCTGCCTGGGGTATGGATGTCCATTTGCCTCGGTAAAATCCCACCAATATTAGTGCAGCTTGCTAATAAAGTCTTACTGGAATCTCCATTCATAACTTTGGAGTTTGTTAAACAGCTACTGAAGTGTTTATTTCTGTTTTCACACATGCTATTGTGCATATTTGTTATGTCTTCTTTGCATCTAACATCTGGCATCAGAGGCAGCACTATTTTATGTCTGTCCTTTCCATCTTCTTCTGAATGTCTCTCCTTGTGTGTCCTTTGACTGTTCATAGAATTGGCTTCATTTTTACTCATCCTTTCTTTACTAGGTTCCTTAGCAGCTAGGAGTCTGTCAGTTTCCTTGATGGTTTTGTGGGAGTGGCTCATCTCTCTGTCTCTGCTGCAGGAACCAATGGGATGGCTGGGTGCGGCTCGGGAAATGGAAGGAAAACTATGATTGGTTGAGAGCAGGGTTGGTTGTCCAGGTAAGTTCCTCAGATAGAAACCATCTGCAAGTTGAGAAAGACCTCATAAGATCAGTGCATTATATTATATCACCATCAATAATGATACCTCCTTCTGCTTTCTTATACACCTCACCTTCTGTTTAACTCAAGACCCACATTTCTATGTTCTAAATCACTCTATACAATCATATGATGAACAGGTTTTTTTTTATATACAACATATTTTGCCTGAAAATGTTCTCTGCCATTTTGCTTCCCTTTCTTCCTCTCCTGAAGGCACTGACTCCTTGTGCTGGAGGACAATTCAAAAACACCAGTCACTGTCTAGTATCTCACCCAAGTGGCCATTATTCATGTGTGAGCTTTGACAGTAAAGGGTTGAATTCCGAACGCATGCTTCTAGCACAGAGACTGGGAGCACAAACTGGGATATCGTGGGGGTGCTCCTCAAAATCTTCTGTTCATTATGGGCAGAAAAATCACAGGGAGCATTGCCCGCTAGTTCCTAAAATATGCTCCAGTGTTAAGGGTGTGCATTTAGAAAATCAGCCCTTAAGGTTCAACAGGCTATTTGACCACAGAAGACATCACAGACAAGCCCAATCCTCTTTTCAGCAGGCCTCCACGTGTACGCAGCTCCAACAAGAGCAGGAGGCCTAGCTGATTTGTCCTTCCCTAACCCAGGGCAGTCAGGGTAACTATAGCCTGCTGCCCAGCCTAGATCAGCTAATTCAGCACAGACTAGGATTTGAACCTGTGAACTTACTGGTGCACATGGCAATGGATTATTGTTTAATGGAGAAGGGCCTGGCATAATATTCTCATCCTTGTTTTCAAATCCCTCCGTGGTCTCGCCCATCCCGACCTCTGTAACCTCCTCCAGCCCTACAACCCTTCGAGATCTCTGTGCTCCTCCAATTCTGGTCTTTTGCGCATCCCCAATTAATCGCTCCACCATTGGTGGCCGTGGCTTCAGCTGCCTGGGCCCTAAGTTCTGGAATCCCCTCCATAAACCTCTCCGCCTCTCTAGCTCGCTCTCCTCCTTTAAGACGGTCTTTAAAACCTACCTCTCTGATTGGTTATCTGTCTTAATGTCTCCTTAAGTGGCTCAAATACCAAATGTTGCTTGATAACGCTCCCGTGAAGCACCTTGGGACATTTTACTATGTTCAAGGTGCTATATAAATGCAAGTTGTTGTTGTAAGGCTGTGGCTTGATTAAAAAAAGCAGCATAAAGCAGAGGTGTGAAAATAAAATTAACATTGAAGATTTTGTCGAGCAGAAATCATCAGATGATTAGATGAAAAATGCCTCTAATGTTTTGCTGTGCTCTGTTCTTTAAGTGTTTAATGGGCAAAGTTAAACTGAACATTTAGCAATTAATTCGATCCATTAGACATTATCCTATACCAAGGAAATGCTTGTAAGTTCTAATACCCTCGGACAAACTTTTTACATTTCAGAGGCCAGAATGTATCTCTCTCAGTATACCAAAGACAGATCACAGATGTTCTAGTCAAGGGACTGTCTGTCCTCCCTCCAGTTGGTAAAGCAGCCATCTTGAATTCTCTTACTCCACCGATGGGGGATTTTAGTAATGTGGAGAAACTAGAGAAGCTGGGCTTGATCTCCTTAGAGCAGAGATGTTTAAGGGGAGATTTTTGGAGCTGTTCCAAATTATGATAGTTTTTGATAGAGACGTGGATTTAAGGCAATTGGCAAAAGAACCAGAGGGGAGATGAGAATTTATTTTAAGCAGCATCTTGTTATGATCGGGAATGCACTGCCTGAAAGGGTGGTGGAAGCAGATTCAATAGTAACTTTCATAAGGGAATGGGATAAATACTTGAAAAGAAAAAATTTGCAGGGCTACAGGGAACGAGCAGGGGAGTGGGACTAATTGGAGAGCGCCTTCAAAGAGCCGCCACAGGCTCGATGGGATGAATGACATCCTTCTGTGCTGTATCATTCTATGATTCTATTATTCTAATTGCATGGCCAGATGGGAAACATCTCAGGCACAAACTCCTGCTCATTGCATAACATGTTAATGGTTTCACTCACTGCTACTTTCCTTTTAAATAATACCTTTCCTTTTTCTTCCTTTCTTTCTACATTTGCCTCTTTCTCCCTCGTTCTCTCTCTCTCTCTGTGCTTCATCTCTCTCTCACCCTCTTTTGCTTAATCTTTTTCTCTGTATTTGTGTCTCTCATCGTTCTTTGCCATTCCTTGTCTAGGAAAGTGGATAATAATCACACTGAATAATTTTGTTTTGCTGTAAGTGCAGAGCCCCGTTTACGCTATTCATTCCTCGTGGTGTCGTGGATAGGATTTGGCAACTCACTGCCATGGCTTGGGCTCAGTTCTGATCAGGGAATTCATTCATTTTGCCTCCCCTAATGGCTTGGTAGGTACAGTCTGTTGTTAATATAAAGTCACTTCATTTGAATAATTTGTTCATTTGAATTTCTTTTTGCACAGTGCTGTTTTATTTTGCATTGCTTAGATTGAATGACTGCAAAATTTAAATTTTTTAATGCAAATAACAACTTTGTACAAACAATCGATGGTAAATGGCTGTGTTTTGTGTGAGATAACCAGACAGCCCAGGAAGGGTCCAGGCTCGGTCCTGGTTTGTGTTACTCTCAGTCCGGGTGACAATGAAGGCACTTAGCTGCCCCTGAGCTAGGGAGAAGAAAGGGTTTCAACTCACTGGTGGCTATTCAATAGTGATTTTGTGCGTGTGTGTGAAGGGGGTGGAATGTCAAGTGAGAGCAAGGTTGGGTTCAGCCGCAATGCCCCCCCCCCGCCCCGCCAAGATCAAACAGCTTAGCACCAGCCACTATCCAGAAACACACATGAAAAATGGACATTTGGGTAAGGTACTGTAGGCTGACAATGACTGCAGGACAGTCCCATAGCATGAATCACCTCAGTCAGCAGAAGAGAGGTAAAGGAAGGTGGGGGGGGTAAAGGAAGGGGGGGGGGAGGGGTAAAGGAAGGGGGGACGAGGGGTAAAGGAAGGGGGGGTGAAATCCAGAGGGTTTCAGAGGCACTGTACATGGTAGTAAAGTTTACCTACAGCATTTAGTAGTGATGAAAATAATAGAGATTCTGCGTTAATGGGGAGGATAAAATAGCCCCATCAAGGCAATAACACCAGCCAGCATGGTATTTAGCTAAAGGCCTTGTACAAACGTTCAGCGGGTTGCTTTGAGCCATATGTGGTGCATCATTATCATAAATATCAAGATTAAACTCTAACTTTAATGTTCACCGCATAATATGAATCAATAAGATTGCTTTTTTTCCCCCCAAAGAATCTTGGATTTTATTTGAAATAAATATTAAAATGCAAGGCAACAACTACAGCACCATGAAAGAGTCCATCGGGTACTATTCAGTAACACACCCTGCAACTATATTTCAGCTGAACGTTTATGGTTAAAACAAAGTGCCACGTTGCAGAGCAAAATTAGGCTCTCAACTTATTCGAAATATGAGAATAATTTATACACACGGTATTCCGCTAGACAAATAAATGGTCATAATTGCAATAGTTCATTACTTCTGTTAAATTGAAACAAAGTAAAATTAAAACATAGAAATGTTATTGGTATTACTATTTTGTAAGCTAATTATAAAATACATTTGGTTATGCTGGATATTTTACTCGCCTTTTTGTGTATCATAGAACCTGTGCTGACCATAAAGTACACTGTTGCTGTTACCATGGTGATCCAGATGGCTCATGGGAAGGAAAGTGGAGGCCAAACTGCTTGAAAACCTGGAATATCCTGGAACTAAAGAAAATAGAAGGTTAAGAGTTGAATAGCACAGTCGCTTACGAGAGGGTACCAATATTTCCTTTTAGACTATACTTCAGTTATCATAGTTCAAGCAATAAAGTGGTTTTCAAACAAATGTCTTGTAATTGCAAACAGACCACGAAAAAGAAACCACGGAGGTTTCTAATGCTTCTGTGTTTGATGAAAAAGAATAACAAAAGATATAATCTCCTCAGTCCCTGTATTTTATTTATGACTGATACAGTGGCTTCAACTACTGTACTTTCACAGAGTAGTCTGGCATGTTGCCCTTCACTTTGAGAGCCTGAAACTCAGTTCAACTGCGGATGATTTATCAAAAAGGTCACTTCTCGTTCTCTCCGAAGACTACCGAATGGCAACTAACAATAAATTATAATTAAGGGCAAGTTAAAAATCCACTGTCCATTATAATCTGTTCTTATCTATGCTGGTAAAATCATAGAAGTTACAGACAGAAGGAGGCCATTTGGCCCACTGTGCCTGTACTGGTGCCAGCCCCTTCACTGGAGCAACCTATTCTAATCCATTATCTTTCCTTTTCCTCTTCATATAAGAATATAAGAAATAGGAGCAGGAGTTGGCCATTCGGCCCCTCGAGCCTGCTCCGCCATTTAACAAGATCATGGCTGATCATCTACCTTAACTCCACCTTCCTGCACTATCCCTATATCCCTTAGTTCCCAAAAATCTATCAACCTCTATCTTAAATATACTCAATGACTGAGCCTCCACAGCCCTCTGGGGTAGAAAATTCCAAAGATTCACAACTCTTTGAGTGAAGAAATTTCTCATCTCAGTCCTAAATGGCCGACCCCTTATTCTGAGACCCTGACCCCGTGTTCTAGACTCCCCAGCTGGGGGAAACATTTTCTTCGCATTAACCCTGTCAAGCCCCTTAAGAATTTAATATGTTTCAATTAGATCACCTCTCATTCTTTGAAACTCTAGGGAATATAGGCCTAGTCTACTCAATCTCCCCTCATGGGCAATCCCCTCACCCCAGGAACAAGTCTAGTGAACTTTCGGTATACTCCCTCTGAGGCAAGTATGTCTTTCCTTAGGTAAGGAGGCCAGAACTGTACATATTACTCCAGGTGTGGCCTCACCAAGGCCCTGTATAATTGGAGTAAGACTTCTTTACTCTTTATACTATAATCCCTTTGTAACAAAAGCTAACATACCATTTGCTTTCCTAATTGCTTGCTGTACCTGCATGTTAACTTTCTGTGATTCATGTACAAGGACACCCAGGTCCCTCTGAATGTAAACATTTCCCAGTCTCTCACCATTCAAAAAATATTTTGCTTTTCTGTTTTTCCTACCAAAGTGGATAACTTCACACTTCCCCACATTGTATTCCATTGGCCATGTTCTTGCTCACTCATTCAACCCGTCAATATCTCTCTGCAGCCTCTTTGCGTCCTCCTCACGGCTTACTTTCCCACCTAACTTTGTATCATCAGCAAACTTGGATATGTTACATTCAGTCTCTTCATCTAAGTCATTAATATAGATTGTAAATAGCTGAGGGCCAAGCACTGATCTTTGTGGTACCCCAGTTACAGCCTGCCAACCCGAATATGTCCCGTTTATTCCTACTCTTTGTTTTCTGTCCATTAACCAATCCTCAATCCATGCTAATATATTACCCCCAATCTCATGAGTCCTAATTTTGTGTAATAACCTCTTGTGTGGCACCTTATCGAATGCTTTTTGAAAATCCAAATACACTACATCCACTGGTTCCCCCTTATCCATCCTACTAGTTACATCTTCAAAAAACTCTCCAACAGATTTGTCAAACACGATTTCCCTTTCATAAAACCATGTTGACTCTGCCTTCTCATATTACGATTTTCTAAGTGCCCTGTTACCACGTCCCTAATAATAGATTCTAGCAATTTGCCTACTACTGATGTCAGGCTAACTGGCCTATAGTTCCCCATTTTTTCCTCTTCCTCCTTTCTTAAGTAGCGAGGTTATATTTTCTACCATCCAATCCTTGGGGACTGTTCTACAATCTAGGGAATTTTGGAAGATTAATACCAGTGCATCCACTATCTCTGCAGCTACCTCTTTTAAAACCCTAGGATGCAGGTCGTCAGGTCCAGGGGATTTGTCGCCACTTAGTCACATTAATTTCTCCAGTACTATGTCTTTACTTATACTGATTTCTTTAAGTTCCTCATTCTTTCTAGACCCTTGGTTCCCCATTATTTCCGGAATGTTTTTTGTTCTTCATTTTCAAATGCTTACCTAATTACTAATTCTTTTAAATGATGTTATATAAATAGAAAACAAGGGATCCTTAGGACACATCACGATACACATCCAATCAATTTGAAAAACATTGATTTCTGTTTTCTATCCATGCATCTACATGCCGTTTTAACACCATTTGCCTTACTTTCTGTAACGAGTTTCATATGTGACACCTAATCAAATTCCTTCTGAAAATTCATCTCTACAACATCTACTACATTCCCTTGATCTAATCATTCTGTAATTTCTTCAAAAAATTCAATTAACTTAGTCAAGCACAGCTTGCCCTTTGCAAGTCCATGCTGACTGTCCCCAATTAGCCCAGGCCTGTATAAGTGTTCATTAATTTCATCCCACATTATGAGCTCTACGGCCTGGATATGCCCAGTGCATTTAAGAGAGAGCTGGAGACAGGGCTATGGGAACCAGTCAATTTCCCAGCTTTTCCCACCAGTGTACTGCTGATCCCAAGTAAGGACAGAAGAGGAGTGCGCAGTACTTGCTCAATCAGCGGCAGAAGGAGTGCTGAAGGCACTGAAGGAGGGAAAGAACCTGCAGCTTCTATGTGGGCTCTTCACAAGCCATTTCAGTGAAAGATCATTTCATTTCCAAGGAGCTCGTGCCCCCTTTAACTTCAGCTCCTCTGGTGCTGCAGTGAGTGCCCTGCTGCAGCATCGCTGGATTTTACTTGTTGGGGGGGTGGTGAGCGCCTCCTATGGAGTGCAGATACTACTTGGGAGCACTCCCTGCATGTATGATAAACCTTGGACCAGGAAAATGGATCAGGGTCATGGGGGTGTGGGGGGTGTGGCTGGAAGTCCTCCTCACCTCTGGCAACAAAACCACCATGCAGGGAAATCCAGCCCTAGAAGCTTACCCTTAACTGGCCTTTAATTTCTGGCTTATCCATTTTCCCTTTCCTGAACAGGGGTGTGACATTTGCCACCCTCAAGTCCTTTGGCATAGTTTCCATTTCCAAAGCTTTTTAGAAAATTATGGTTAACGTTTCCATTATCTCTCCTCCCCCGCCCCGTTCAATGTCCCTCAGTATTCTGGGTGCTTTCCACCTGAGCTTACTTTTCTACCTTCAGTCTCTTTAACTATATTTAATACAGTTTTCTTTTGGGTAGTTATCTTCAGTAGTGGCTCTTCCACATCCTTTACAGGCACTCTAACAGGCCTAATTTCACCTTCCTCTATAAAAATTGAGGCTAAGTTCTCACCAAGTATCACTGCCATTACCCCGCGCTCAATTACAAGGTGGCCACCTTCATATTTAAGTGGTTCCACCCTTTCTTTGACTATCCTTTTACTTCAGTGTGCTTATAAAAGGTGTACACTGATGATACTCAGCTCTACCTCTCCACCACCTCTCAACCGCTCCATCGCCTTTGGCTGACATCCATTCATCCCATTGTCATCTCTAGATGTGGCTATTCCAATGCTCTCTTGGCCAGCCTCTCATGCCCCACCCTCTGTAATGCTTCACCTCATCCAAAACTCTGCTACCCATATCCTATCCCTTACCAAGTCCTGTTGACTTTTCATCCCTGTTCTCAATGGCTCCCAGTCCCCAAATGCTTCAAATTTAAAGTTCTTAGCCTTTTGCTTAAATCCCTTCATGGCCTAGCTTCTCCTTATCTCTGTAACCTCCTCTAGCCCTGCAACACGCCCCCTTCCCCCAAACTCCCTGTTCCTCTAAATCCTTTCCCCCACTTATTGTTCAAATCTCCCGCACCCACTTTGCCCACCAGTAGCAGCTGTGTCTTCAGCCATCCTGACCCTACACTCGGAAATTTCCCCCTGTACTTTGTCCATCTCATATTTAAATATCTCCACTGCTGGTCCACTGTTTGATTTGCCATCCTTTCTCAACCAATTAATCTAGGCAAGGACCCCTTTCATCCTACTGAATTTGCTTAATTTCCAGTCCAACACTTTTAGCTTCAACTCTCACTTTTCTATATTTATTTTCATTGCGAACATAATTGGGAAACTAACCATAACCTAAGTGTTCTCATAACTTCAGGTCCCTTACTTATCTAATATTATTAACTAGAACCAGATCGAGCACTGCATCATTTTTTGTTGGCCATGCAACATACCGATTAAGGAAACAGTTTTAGATGCAATTCTAAGAACCCCTCCTCATTTTGATCACAAATGTTTGTCTATTCCCAGCCAGCGCTGCAAACATCTTGGCTACAAATCACATCCTCAATTTCTTTCCCACCATTTGCCGGTCTATAATGTACTCCTAATATGGTAACATACTCCTTTATTATTTCTTATTAATGCAGCCCAGCTAAGCATTGCCATTGATAAAAATATTTTCTTTCAATGGCTGCAAACAGTTCTGTAATTAACAAGGCCTCTTCTTCCTTTGGTATCTCTCCTGTTTATAGCCAGGGATATTTTGTTTCCAGTCCCACCCCAGATGAAGCAAGGTTTCAGTAAAGGCTACAACATCAAATCCCTCCACTCTAATTAGTGCCTCTAGTTCCATTTCTAATGCTTTGTAACACTATAAACACTGCAACCCTGATCCATTCATATTCCTCAGTATCGCTTTGCCTTCTTTTTATTATTCTTTCCTCCACTGTCCTTTTTAACCTCTCGCAATACACCACCCTTGAACTTAATTACTGAGACCTCCTTGCCCTTAACTGTGCTTAGTCTTAACTCCTCCACTTATATTCTTACAGTAAATCTCTTCATTCCACCCCCAGAACTTACAAGTTTAAACTCACACCTAGTTTGAATTCAAGTCATTGAAATCACTTGCAGTTCACCTGAACTTATAAAATGAGAATCAGCGGGTCATCTTCCTCAGGGTGGGTAGTGATGCAAGAGTGAACAGGAAGCTTCTTTTACAGACATTCCCTGTACTGCCAATAGTTAATGCAAAATGATTGAATTCCAAGTTCATTTTCATAAATGACTGCACAAATAAAATTTATTAACAAGGAATTCGAGGAAATCATTGAAACAAGATTTCCTGTCTACCACAGTAAGTACTTGCACTTGGAATTTCCTGTCCTCTGCTGCATCACTATCAAGAAGGCTCAGTAGAAATGTTGTACTTTTCAAAATCCTGGGCCAGTTGTCTGCAGTTTCAAGTGCCAGCAACATTACTCAGCTGGACAGGAACAAAAAAAGATGATTATAATGCTAAAAGACTGTTCAGCCCACACAGTTATAATTTAGACTTTGTTGCCCTTTTAAATAGCACCAGCAGAAATGTTGTTTACAATAGCTTATTAAGATATCCAATCATGGCAACTCCATTTATGTGGGTCAATGAGTTATTTGCCCAGGCTTCACCTCAAATCCTGCTCTTGTTAATTTGTAGGAACACCATCTTTTGGGATTCATTTTCATCTGGATTGATTCCAAATTTACAATAATCTGCCTTGCTTTCACAGTTGTTCTATTACTCCCCAAGATTAAAAAAACATGTTTTTTTATTGAGCACTAATGGGTCCCTTATTAACCCTTTCACTGGCGTGAATGTGTAGTTTTGTGTTATTTTCAAGATGGGACGTGTACTGTCTTATTGCTATCCAGAGATCATTTTGCCTTAGTCACCAATAAGCATACGAAGCATTTAATCCAATCTTCATTCATACCAAAGCTTTTTAAAACTTTCAGTTTAAAATTGCAGGAATGTTACAACACAAACTGTAAAGTGTTCACATAAATCAACAGGCAGATTGACGAGTGACAAAATGCCTTTGCCTGACAGGTGCAGCATTTACAGTTATGTTTTTTGGATTTTTACTCGAGATATTTTCCTCGGTGACAACATCACTGACAACCAGCATGACCAGACCTCTCACCCCCCATGAACCAGAGTGTGCCTTCACCTGCCCAATACAGGAAATTCTCTTTTAACCAGCACATAAATAACCGGAAATCTCTGTTAACCGGCAAAATTCAGGAGTAGGTTCAGGTAAGTTTTACTTCATGTTAGTGGCAGTTCCTGGATCTGTGGCTGTGTAACTGGGGTTCGTGCACTTGTTGCTAAGCAACAGGGATGCTTGGTCTGTGGCCGGAGTTCCTGCACATGTTGCTAAGCAATAGGGAAGCCTGGATTTGTTGCTGTGTACGGAGCTCTCGTACCTTTTAAACTATACCTCTCTGTAATCCGGACTCTTTGATAAACCGGCACTTCGCCGGTCCCGTTGGTGCCGGATAATAAAGAGTCTCCTGTATCTAGGTGCATGCCGTGAGACCCAGGGATTGAACAGAGAACCCCTGTCACTGTTCTCCAGCTTCCGGGATGTTGCCACCTGATCTTCTGCACTTCGCTCGGCAGAAGAATAAAAAATGCGGCTTAAGCTATAATCTACAAGACAGGTTTGTTGAACATTAAGCAGATACAGCACTCAACATAACAGTATGTTTACAGTAAGTACAGACTTTACTATTCTTCTTGAAACATCTAAAACAACAGATGCTTTCCTGTGCTAATCTTCATCATAAAAGTGCCCCTTGAGCTGCAGTTTCATTACTTCATACGCGGCTATCTGTTACCACACATCCTCTGATTAACCTCATGCATCTAATGACCTCAAACTAACTCTCAAATTTCTTTGAAAATATCTTGGAACAAAGGGACATTAAAAACTGCATCTCCTGTAGTTACATCCGCCATTCCCAGGATTGCAGCTACAAAGGATATTTCCTGATCACCAGTCATCTCTAGCACCCTTTGAAGCTCAAGACCTGTAATTTTAGGACATTTATACTTATCCAGACAGCTATCAGGGACACTGCCGAACAAGATGACATTAATGGTTCTGCATTTAACCTGCATTAGCATATTAAACTATCTTTTGTTCCGCACAAAGAAGGTACGGATGCATATTAATATCTTTGGCATGCCAATATAATGCATATTGTCCAGAACTTGATGAATCAGCACTTCATTTTAATCCTGTGAGCACTGTAATCAGCAAGACGGCTTCCAATAAGTAATCCATCATGAAAAAATATGTCTACTTTTTGTCACTGTGCAGCATTTATCCACATCTTTGCACCACCGTTTTCATCTTTCTAGTTAAGCTATTTGATAATTTCCTTTAAACGATTCAATAATAATTTTAACAAAATGCAAACGATATCAATAATTAGCAAATGATATCAATAATTAACAAACAAAATCAAAATCTGTAATAACTTCAGAACAGCCAGAATTTAGATCTGCTCAGAAAGCACAGGTATGATCAGAACTAGATATTGATAGAGGTCAAACCTAAGGCCCGAAGATTCACAATCCTCGATCGACACCTCAGGTTATATTGACCCAAATGATGCAGATCCATTCCCCCCACCCGCCTTTATCGAGTGGACAGTAGGTTATGCGCGGTCATAAATTGTGCATGCTTTGGATTCAATTTACTATCAGCTGATCGATCCGTTAAAAGTGTTCCATACATTTTAAATTTAATATATAAATGATTTTAACATATGTGCATTTCTGGGGGGAAAAATTATATTTATGTCTAAATAGTTACACATGTGAAACCCCATCTGAGTCAATCTTGCTCCATCTCATCTGGTGTGTGGCTCACGCAGCAGCAGCAGGTCTGTGCTGTATGGGGGTGAAACTGTTGAAAATGATTCCAAACGAGCAGCTTCCAAGCCAATCGGGTATTCACATGCAGCAGATAAAGCCACATGCTGAAAGGGTTAATGTGCGGCTGTTGTATTAAAGCTGTCGCCTTTAATTAGGGTTGTTAAAAGTTTAACTAGTTCCACTAAAGTAAATGAGAGTCTGTAAATTCCAACTGCAGATGCCCAACTCCCACATGGAGTCACCTTTCCCCCTCAGAAAGTCACCCCCATTGTGACAGATGGACATGAAACATCTGTGCTGCTATGTTCAATGCACAGTGTAACAACTCCACCTCCAAGCACCATAAGACATACAAGGCACCAGTTCCACTGTAGAACTGTAGTTGATGCTCCATTAACTGTCATTTCTAAACATAATTTGCAGGTATGTTACAAACAAGTTGTAGATGTGATGAAGATTATACTTGTGGGTGGGATAACTGCTGAACTTTTTGTGGAAGACTGACCTGTACCGATTTGTTTAAAGCATTCTTACGGGGTTGAGAATATACATTGGGACATTTGAACAAGTGGGTTAATTTGTAAACGGATGTGTAATCGGGCACAATAGGGATGAGAACTAAACTTCTCTCGAGTTTATTATGCTTTGGAAAGCCTACTATTCAATCCCAGCTTTTTATATTTGAAAATGCGGCCCAGTCCCCTCTCTGTGTTGGTTTAAACTTTCAACGCTGAGCTGCTCATTGTTAAAGGATCTAAATCAGGTGGCAGGGATGGCTGTTGGAGAGTAATGTGATTTTGGACGGCCTGCTGATTGATGTAAGCGCCGATTCCACCCATCTCACGCTTCCAATATTGAAGCTTGGCAAAACAGTAGGATTTCATTTGTTTTCTTTAATGATTGGAATGTACCTTTCTTCCTTTTAGGGGGAAACAAACGTAGTCTCAATCAATCAGAGATAAAATCCTTCATCCAGCACTTTTCATTACTGCTGTGTTGAATCCATTTTTACTACAACTTTGGCCCTAGTTTGTCCAATCCAACATTATTGATGTAATTTATGAGAGAGAGAGAGAGAGAGAGAGAGAGAGAGAGAGAGGTGGCCACAGTTGCATTCAGCAACGCACATCTAAGACTCCATTACAACAGGTCCAATTGGCGGGGGGGGGGGGGGGGCGGGGAGTGGAGTAGGTGGAAATGCATCAGATCATCAATATCACTAAATAATTCAAAAGCTATAAAAACTATCAGAAATTCAGAATAAACTGTACATTCAAGTTGAATATCTTCTACTGCCCCCAGATCACACATACAGAAAGTCACATATCAGGCATGCTGGCAAATCGTAACAAAATGGTCACATTCTCATACAGGGACTTAACCATCATTCTACAGTGACTAAAAGAGAATAATGACCTATAATTAACGCGTTTGTCATTTGAAAGTTTTTTTTTCCCACGAGAGAGCACTACAGCTTTAAGAGTGAAGAGGGACTGTATGATACACAAGTGTGCAGTGCCCTGCCAAGAGCATGCTCCAGCACTCACTGCCAGCCACTAACACACCAGAGAACAATGACTTCTGTATTCAAACAGGGAGAGTGCGAGAGAGAACAAGTCTGTATCAAAAAAAATTCATTTTTAATAGTAACAGCTGTCCCTGGAGCCGTGACCCTCACAACGTTGGAACACTGAAGCTCTTTCAAGGAGTGACAAAATAAGCACCGATGCAGCTGTGCAAGGGAACTCATTTACAGTTCAGGCAGATTAACGCACATGTCCTGAATAGGAGACAAGAATTTTGATTTACGGAAGCCAAAGATTAACTCTTAGGGGTCAAAATAATTCTAACACAGATGAGTAACGACACACAAGTGTGAAGACATCTCTGGGCCCATCCAGGCCATAAATAGGACTTTTTCCAGTTAACTTATCAGTGGGATTTTGAGTACTGGAGAGGCATTTCAATACCTGTATAGTATATGTATGTGTGTATATGTGTGCGAGTATATAATATATATATGCGTGTATGTGCGTGTGTGCATAAAACAATAATATTCTGCACATTTCTCCAATTCTATTTCATAATAATATCCACCATTAGAAAACCAGATAGAAGGTGGAGCTGGGTAGTACAGTGGCACAGAAAATGATTTTACTGGTGTAACACAACATAAAACACGGGGATTTTGAAAAGTGACAAAAATTCAATGTTCAGCAGGTTAATCCTACGATTAGTGATGGTTCTTAACAGGCACACTGCTGTAGCATAGTCCTCGGACCCAGGAATTCTGATGGAGGGAACATGCCATAACACAGTACAAAATGGAACGAGAGGCTAAAAACAAGCTGTTATGATTTTTCTGTATGATTTACATGTGACCTCTTAACAAGCTAATGTGGTTACATCTCATTTCATTGCACCAGAATTCTGAGTAAGATCAATGTGAAAGGATAACGTTGCTCTTCCCAGTACAATGTGAGCAATGTCTGGGTCCAAAAACAGAACACGTAGATCACGCTGCTTGTTCAATAGATCCAAACTGCAACAGCAATTTTTGTATCTTTGATGTTGAGACTGATCAATTTTTATCTTGATCTTGCGTTGCGGATTTCAAAAACAACAACTACAAAATAACTATTCCGTTCACTGCACTACAACAGTTTGTTTTCAACTCATGCGATGAGAGATTTGATTGTGATACAAGATCCATACAACAACTGAATCATGTTTTCATCATACTTGTTGGCAATATACGTACTTTTTCCACTTAGTGATCATATAATAGATATACTATATGTATAGGCCCCTAATACTATATAAGTTGGCATCCACAAACCGCTGATTCACAGCAGACGAGAAACAAATTAAAGCTTTGTCATTCTGTACCAAAAATTATTCCAAAAATAGCATTAAACTGCTCTTTTTAAATGTTCATCATCCCAGAAATATCCTGTCGGATGTGCTTTTAAAAAATAACCCTCACAGGATCCACTGCTCATGCTGATACAACTCAAGGCAATAATTCTCCTGGTCACCCCTCTTCTCATGCACCTCCAGTAAAATCAATAGCCTCCTAGACAGCCCGGACAGTACCTGGGCCTGATTATTTGAAGGCACCACCTCTATATTAAAAAATCCCTCTTTCATACAGTTAACAGGAGAAAAATGTCTGTTGCGAACTCACCCATCTCCTACCCTCTCACTACTGTGCTCAGTTCAGATTTAATCATTCTTACTTTAAATTAACTTTTTTTTTTTATTGGCCATGTTACAATCAAGAGGGGAAAAAGAGTGGAGAGAAAAATGCTAAAAAGCAAATGGACTGTGCATGTGACAACAGGTAATGCATCGACATTGTAGATTGGATTGTGTAGTTTTTTTTTAATTCCCACTTTTTCCCCTCAATTCTAATATGGTCAGAAGAAAAGGCTGATTCATATTAAGAATAGATGCTAAGTGGGAGGGCAGCAGACAGGCATGCTGGCTGTAGCCAGGACAATTCACCACCAAAATTTCAGTACTTGGAGCACAGCAGCATCTACACTGGTGGAAGATCTGTATTTAATGCATTTGGAGTATGAGAAACCCACACACGGAAAGTCAAACAGGAGCCAAATCATTTGACGTTTTTTCAACAAATCTCCTTCCATTTGGTACCTAAAGCAACTCCACTACAGGCCACTCTTCACAAAGCATTTGCTGATCTATTAAAATAGAATTTGTTTGCAGATGGATATTTGCAGAATATATTGCCAAAGATTTGTTCTATGTAGACAATTACAGAATACAGAACTTCAGTAACAGCTCTGCAAATAGGGGCATACATTGGAATCACACAGAAATCTTCGGCCTGTAGAACACCATTCATAGCTGCAATAAAATGGCTCCTCAGGCTCTCCTCACATCTCAGCCTCCGCAACCCTTGCTTATGGACAGCTGTGGTGCCTCAGTTTGTGCAGAGCTGTGTAACGTCCTTGACAGTATGATTAACTCAATTCAATCCACTGTATAACTATAATGTATCATGGCTAAATTATATATATATATATATATATATATATATAACTATTTTTTTTTTTTTTTTTAATTTATTCGCTTATGGGATCTGGGCGTAGCTGGCAAGGCCAGCGTTTATTGCCCATCCCTAGTTGCTCTTGAGAAGGTGGTGGTGAGCCACAGTCCGTGTGGCGAAGGTACTCCCACAGTGCTGTTAGGTAGGGAGTTCCAGGATTTTGCCCCAGCGACGCTGAAGGACCGGTGATAAACTTCTAAGTCAGGATGGTGTGTGACTTGGAGGGGAACTTGGAGGTGGTGGTGTTCCCATGCACTTGCTGCCCTTGTCCTTCTAGGTGGAAGAGGTCGCAGGTTTGGGAGGTGCTGCTGAAGAAGCCTTGGCGAGTTGCTGCAGTGCATCTTGTAGATGGTACACACTGCAGCCACGGTACGCCGGTGGTGGAGGGAGTGAATGTTTAAGGTGGTGGATGGGGTGCCAATCAAGCGGGCTGCTTTGTCTTGAATAATTTTTCAAAACTAAGTATCTTTAAAGGAACAATGTTGTACTAGTATAGAGATAGATACCCCAATGGTTTGACGGTAAATGCACCGTCCAGTGTGGCATGGAGCCATCTGGATTGAAAAGGTCCTGGGTTTGATGCCTGCTTCATACGGAGCACCTCCTGGGCTGATCCGGATAGTGAATCAGCTAGAAGGTGCCTATGGTGAAGATTGGGCGAGGACACGATTGCACCTGGTTCTGAGGCTCCCAACTGCTGAACAGCCTGCCTGCACTTGAGGGGGACATTTTATGAGTATGCAATGAAGATGAAGAATCTTGCTCATTGCCTTTGCATATCAGAAAATGGCACCCAACACACCTGGGATTTTCCACTGTGCCAGCGGCCAGTGAGGTTGCTCATCACCTGAATTGTACGTAATGGATGGCCACGTGGGTGAGCTACCGGAGGATTGCTGGTGCTGAAGGAACTGAACCCCCAGCATAAGTTGGATCTTCAGAGGAGGGAGAAAATTCTGGATGAAATTATATGCGTCTACACCAGCAGTGGAGAATAACTTAACTGGACAAGTTTTAAAATAAAAGAATTTACACATTTGTCTCCAATTCGTGTCATATCATAACTAGTTAAACGTGTCCATAATTGAGCTATTTAAAAATCATGCATGAACCCAAGGAAAGATTCATCTAAAATAAGTCAGCAGAATTATAAAGTACACCATTTATGCAACCATTTAAAAAAAAAATAGATAGCTTTATATGGACTGCTTCGTGCCAAATTTGAAGCAGAACAAGCACGGGAGACTTGCCCTTTAGTCTTGTCCTTCATTTTGCCTCCTCTTAAGCAAGATAATAATACTGTGCTAGTCCATAATTGCTTCAGTGTTCTTTTGTTCTGGAAAATAAAATTGCTGGAGAGTTCTGTTCAGAATCTTTGACTCATAAATGACTAAAGTTGATGAAATTGCCAGCGCTGACCAGAACATGTGAGAGAAATTCACCTTTTCCCCAGACACTGAAGAAATCCCCTTTTAAAATAAAGTGTTCTCATCATTAAGTTCCAGAAAAAAATTCAGGAAGGACTGCAATTCCATTTCCCCATAAAATGATGAAATTGTTCAAGTAGCAGGAATAAGCAGAAATGTTAGAAGAAAAAAAATTCCCATTCCCTAGATACCAAAGACATCTTTTCTCTCTGTGGGAGTGATGATCATTTTTAGCATCTGGGCAAGTGATTACAAACTCATGAAAACACTGGAGCAGGAACATACTGGCAACTGGTTTCAAATGCTTTCCGAGTCTCTCTATTTTTGTGGGGAGAGGATAAGAAGGAATCCCAAGAAGTTTGCAACAGATTTTCTGATTGATAACTTTTTTTTTACAATGTAACTGTAGAGGAAAAATAATCTAGTTTAAAAATGTCTTCAAACCAAAATGTTGATCCTGACAACAGTTAAGCTAGCTAGTCAAGAATTGTCAGATCAGAACTTCTACAGATTGTTTTCAGGGGGAAATAAATAATTGCAAAATGTGTACCTCTACAACTAAATGCACATTAAAATACAAAAACCCTTCATTATTTAAAAAGAAAAACACACTGGAGTGAATTATTACTTAACCACCTCAACTGCTTGCAGCGGTCCGGAACAATTCTAACAACCATGCTAACGTTCCTTAAAGGATTGCACACCCGCTAAAACAATTGAACAAATAAAATGTTACAACTGAGGGTGTATTACAAACATGTTTTGTTTAGAAATACTGTTAACTCATTTGTACCAGTTGTCTGTTTTTTCAGGTTGCGGTTGTACTGCAGCCCATGGTCGTAAAGCAGTGTTTGACAAGTGTGACGTGCACTCAGGAATAGACTGCAAAGTGCACATCACTGTCTGTTGCACTCAAGCAACCTCTGTGTTACACTCCCGCCACCTCTGTGTTGCACTCCCCGGTTAGCTCATTGTTTAATGTTGAGAGAACGCAAGGTGGGGAGGAAGGTAGAACATAAGAGAAAGAAAAGAGAAAGATTTGCATTTATATAGCACCTTTCACGACCACCGGACGTCCCAAAGCGCTTTACAGCTAATGAAGTACTTTTGGAGTGTAGTCACTATTGTAATGTGGGAAACGCAGCAACTAATTTGCGCACAGCAAGCTCCCACAAACAGCAATGTGATCATGACCAGATAATTTGTTTTTATTATGTTGATTGAGGGATAAATATTGGCCAGGCCAGGAGTGGAGAAGGGGAAGGTAGGGGCGGTGGGATGATGGTGGGGAGAAGGTTGGGGCAGAAAAGAGAGAGAGAAGATAAGGAGCATTCATTTTCTCTTCATATTAAAAGATAACTAAAAGTAAGTTAGGGTTATCTGGGTACATTTAAATGTGGCTTTGCACTGGGCTAGAATTATACTGCACCCAATGCAAACTCAGTGGTGTGAAACAGCATATGAGTGAGATCCTACATCATTTGGTTTTGGATTAGGATCGGACTACTGAGCCTCACATCAACATAAAAGTGGCAGTATAACTGCAGTCCTACACTCATTTGGGGCCACCAGTAGGAAACTTTGCATATACTTTTTACATGTTTTCTAAGCACATGGTTTGATACCCAGTCCAGCTGCAATTACTTAATATAATGAGGGTTGTATATAGTTATACAGCTTTATGCATTAGGCTCTGAGTGCTCAGGGGTCAGAGTCAGGGTCATTCCTCATCAAGCGAGCTGGCGGTTCACTGGGGTAGGCAAGGCGTGTGTGAGCTTCACATGCAGTTGAGGCAGCAGTGTGTCCATTTTGGTGTTGAGCAGAGCACTAGGGCCTGTCTCTTCAGCAGTCAGCCCTAGGGTTGATCCGGTGTTTGGGCTTGAGGTAGAATTATCATAATATTTGGAGACTAGTCTGTAAAAATATGATACATTTAGAAGCAATTAGTTACATGTTGTCTTTATTGAATCTTGACCAGAGCTGGGATTACACACACACACTGGTACTGGGTCTCTATTAGCAACCTAGACGTAATTGGCACAGGTCTGTTGTTAGAATTCACTCATTGCCAACTCAGAAACTCTATATATTTTTCAATGAAACTCTCGTTTCATTGCCAGTTATGTGGGCTACATTACCTCTGAACTTGTTATTTGCCACTCTAGAGGAAAAACCTGATAAAACACAGTTGTTCCCAAGTAACAAGAATTCAAGACTTAATTGACTAGGCGTAGATTTTGGCTGTCGAAAAAAAGTAACTTTTCCCCGCAAAATAGTATTTTGCTCCACAAAGGCAACCGCTAGCCAGTTTGAAATTAAGAACTAGTTCGTGAGAACTGAGGAACAAATTCGCTTACCTAATGCATTATTATTTCATACGCTGAATTTCACTGCTGCACTCCTCTTTTATGACTTTAATGAACATGTTTTCAGCAACATTACCCATGCAGCTCCAAGAGAAACCTCCCAATAAATTGACCTTTATTCTACGCCAATTTTCTCAGGGCAGCCTTGACCTCCTGCCTCTGCTCCATCACACGTGGCATTGGAGGTAGCTTCAGGGTGGGGCTGGTGCTCATCTAGGCTCACATCTGGATGATGTCCATCTGCCCCAATCAATTTCGAGCCCATTCCAAGTCAGGCTGAACCCTTCAAATGTACACGTGTACTTCTTTGTTTAACTTATGCCTGTAGTTTATTTCGAATGGAACTAGCAAACCACTCAGGAACTCTGACTCACGTCAAGTCTGGGAGTAGTGAGCAACATGTTCTCTCCAGGCAGTGCCCTTCAGTTAGAGGCTTTGGTTGGCAAAATAGTTCAGTATTCCCTTCAGTAAATGCTCTCAGGAAAAAAAAAGTCATCTCTGCTTTTCCAATTTTCTTTGTTGAATTTCCAGTCAGGCAAACCAAACTCCCTCTAGCATAGCCTTAGTTAGTGATTGTGCTTTTTTAAGTGGCGGAGAAAGAAACACGTTTGAGTGTTTTGACTTTGTACAAGCGTTTAACATTGTAAGATTTAAAACACCGCCGTATGCTAGAAGTCCCTGTGCGGAGAGATTTGCTCGTGGGCACCTTGGTGAGGTGGGGGGTCAAGCAAACATTGGGCCCGTTCAAAATTAGTTGTTTCTTCAGAGAAATGTTACATTTTTCCAGCCCCTTGCAAAGGCATTGGGCTGACAGTGCAAAGCAAAGGCTGTTCCTGACAGTGCAGCCAGCACACCATTTGTCCACTATACTTTTAAAGAAAAACAACCTCGCACAAATAAGGAGCTCTCATCCCAGAACAATTCAGCTGCCCCCTATTAAGAAGCTGCTTCAAACATGGTATTTTTGAACAAAAAGTTTAATTTTTCCACAAAGGCATTCTCTTAAGATTTTAGCCATCGTAGAGTTCAAATTGTGTTGATTATAACAGCCACTAACAGGGGTGCAGAACGGAATAAAGAAACCAGCTCAGTTTTACTGTGGTTTCACTGCAGCTGGGTGTCCCCACAAACTGCTCTTAAACCGCAGCCTGACTGAATTGGACATGGACGGCGCGTGCTGGGAAAGCTCTGACCCACTTTTCTGTCCTTTGCAGACCAGACTGTATTAGCACTGGAAACTGCTCCAGTTTGCAAAGACCAATGCAAACTGAGCCTAGCTTTTTGAATCCACACCGTTGACAAGTTCTGAACCAGTCACAAACAAGGGCATTGTTTAGTGGGGCAAAGGGAACTTGAGTTTGCCTGAAAATTTCAGCTCTATTTGTTGCTACCTGTTTAGCATTGCTATGAACATCAGTGAGCGCCACATAACGTGTAGGTCTCAGCCACATGCCAGTTCAGCCGTATTGGGCAACTGGTAGTAAGAGCTGGCAGCTGAACATGCAACTTTGCTCCTACCAATCTCTTATCCATTAGCTCTCTTCAGTATCATTACCCCCTGCTACACCAGCTGGTTGTACTAAACATGAAAAATGAAAATGATGTTAACATTTTCTTCTGGGCTTGAACACGAGCACTTTACCAGTTCCATTTTTAATCCTAATTAGTTTTTAGTACGGGAAATAGAATCAGCAGGCAGAAAGGGGAGGGAGCAGACAGTGGAAGTATAATCATTCCATGGATGCCAGCACCATGTATCTGGTTGCTGGGGGGAAAAAAGACAAGCTATTTGACACTTCTACAAAGAACCGGTCAACAGGAAAGCCTGACTCAGGAAACATATTGCAACTTCTTACCAAACTAATTTGAAATTGGACGAACAACTTTCACATCTTTACACAAAGAATTGTTAGAGCATGGAATTCTTTGCCATGGGGAGTGATTGAGGCAGAGACCATTGCATCTCTTAAGGGAAGAGCAGATAAACATTTGAAGCAGAAAAGATGCAGGACTATGGAGAGGCAGCAGGGCTCAATCTCGAGTTGCTCGAGCAAAGAACCTGCACGGAATAAATGGGGCGAATATCCTTTTGCTGTACTGTAAATTTCTACGGTTCTATGGTTCCAAAATGCAGATGCTATTAATGTTGATACTGCTTTCAAAACAAAGCAGAAAACAAACTCTGCATATGCCAGGACAAACACACCACTGTCAGTGTTTACAGCACCCACATCTTGAATGATCATTGGCAATTTTTTAAAATTTGTATTGCATAAGGGAAATAAGCATACTTATTTGCTGTATGATCACCGAATATTTGATATGTAAACAATCTTACACTCGGGTCTGTCAAATTCATAGGTCTCCACCTAAATTCAGAATTAGGGAATTTTCAATATTTTATTCAAACAGCTACTTGAGGACGAAAGGAGACCCAGTTGTAATATTACCTGACAAGTCACAGAAAAACAACTTTTTAATCCATATAGCTAAAGGCCACGTGAGTGATATACAGTGTAACAAGCTGATTAATACTTTTAATATATTGGTGCAGTGAATGAAGTCAGGACTGGTAAAGGGCAGCCCTAGAGGCCGTCAGCAAAGCCAAATTTGAAACAGTAAGATTAATGATTCTATTGATAGGAAAAATTCTCTCCCAGCCTTGTCAATGCCTTTTGCCTCTCATGGTTTGGACTAAAAATCTAAACTTAAAATCCTTCTTTGATTTCAGGGTCCTTCCAAAGTAGGAAAAGAGTTTTAAAAGAGGATCTGGTTAAGCCATGACAGAACAGTGGATATTTCCAAATACCTTCTTTTGGTCATACATGTACCTTAAAGCCCCTTTTGCCCTGAGAGATCTCATTCAGTTCACATTACATGGACCTGAACTGACCACAAGCTCTTTGCTTTCACATTCATCTCTCCTGACCCAGCTGGTGTTTACGACAATACTAGATTATCAGCTCTACATGTGCTGTGGTCAGCGCTTGTGCTCACTGACCAGGGATCTGAACCAGATTGCTCGTGTCACTTTGAATGAAATCTTGCTGCTCTATGGCTGCCTTTACACAACCAGGACCAGAGGAAAGGGCGCTGCACCCTTTACATTTGCACAAGTAATGTGAAACAGCTGTACATTTAGAACAAAGGTAAATTTGCAACTACACTGTAAACAGGGATTGTGTCTTTCATTTGGAATTATTCAGAGGACTAGTACAACAGTCAGAAAAGAAACGTGCTGCACATTCATGTTAGGATTTTACAGGAGTCCCAGCATTGGAACTCACTCAAGCAAACCAAAAATGTTGCCTGCTCCCACACTCAGGGCAAGAGGACCAGCATTCAATTCTACATCCCAGTGGTAGAACAGTTTATTGTATTCCTGGTTATAATGAATGCTCCAATGTGTCTTAGCCTCCAACGGGACAGAGGTCGCTCCCAAGAGGAGTCGTTTGACACACTGGAGCCACTTCCCGAGTCGCCGCATCGTTTATATCACACAATAAACTCCCACTCACCTGGAAATCGGCTCTTCTGGCAATGCATAGAAGAAGAAGTGAGCAAACAAAACAAGATCCGACCAGAAAAGACATAATAATAATAATTCAACTTTATTGTCATTGTACAATGCACAAGTACATGAACAACGAAATGTGATCTTGCAAGCTCCCATGAGTCCAGTACAAATAACATTAACATTAACGTAAATAGCACCGTCCTGGGAGAAGCAAAGCCGCTGCGTCTGTGCGCGCCGCCATTCCATTTCCACCATTCCTTCTCCCAACAAAATACGTCCACACCACCAACCTCTCCAGCTGGCCTGTGGCACTTGGGATCACGCAGCAGTGCAGCGAGCGTGATCGTGCGGGCACCATGATGTGGAACAGCAGTGTGCCCCCACCCCCCCGTCCAATGGATTTCAGGCACAGAAGGGGAGATACTGGCATCAGAGGCATACCGTCTGGAGGCTTCCCCACCTTCAATGGTACTGCCGCCACATGATTTAACATTGTTAAGTGCCTCCAACAGCAAGCACTGGGTTGGAGGAAAACCTTCAAGGTAAAAAGAAGGGCTTTTAGGCACAAGGGTCAAAAGGTTGATCGAAGTGCAAAGCGCATCTGAAACTCCTGAATCTCATACTCCCAATCAGGAGGAACAAGTGATCCTATTGATCATCTTAAGTTTGCCATCTTGCCGATCAGAGGAAATAACTTATTATTTGCCCTATTGTAACCCTTCATAATCTTCAAGTCCTCTATTGCGACACCCCTTAACCTCAGCTCCAGTGGGAAAAAAAGCTCTCAAGTCTCTCTTTATAACTAAAACCACCTAATCCCCTTGTAACATCTTAGTGTATCTAAGCTGGGATCTTTCTAATGCTCGCTTGATCTCTCTTCTTTTGCATGCCCCTTTTCTCTGCAGTTTTTGCTTCCTTCCTCCATATGCTGAGAAATTAGCAAATGTAATCCTGTTGTTTGATCACAGTTTGTTCCCTCAACCACCACAGATCCAGAGTTGTCCTCCGTTGCTAACCACAAATCCTGCGTCAGCCACCAATCCAGAACTGCCTGACCCAGAGCCCTCTGTTTTCAATTTCGTTTCTCCCCAACCTTAACTGTATTTCCTGTGTGCTTTGCCAAGTGGTACATGCAGAAGAATTTCTGGCGCCATTCTGAATTCAGCCATCACTGTAGCTATTTTTGCTGCGGCTTCTGTCCTTTTAGTTCCCAAGTAGGTATGTGGAAATGTCATATAGAAAAAAACAGATTTCTGGGAACCCCTGTTTAAATTGGAAGAATAGGACCAAGCAAATCCAATTTTTAAGCAAGTTCCAGGTCCTACACTTGTCCACATTGCCATTACTGTGAGTGTTATAGGTATTGTATTGTATTGTTCCCATTTAAAAGATCCTCTATACTTGGTGGATTGAATTTAAGAATTGATTCAGATCCAGGGTTTACAGGAATTTGGTCCAAATTTGCTGAAAAGTCACTGAAACTCCTACCAGGAAGACTGAACAAATTAATACCATGTTTGAAAAGTAGGCATTCAAAGAATCTTGCAAAACAGAATAGTTACACCTAATTTGGAGATCTTCAAATTGAGGAATCTTGTATGAATGATCCCAGTTACTATCAGGTTGTCATGACAACATGCTGGAGTAATAGAATTCAGATCTATGTCGCTAATAATTTTCCCACAGTCAACGTTTGATCGATAGATTTTTGTGCGGTAAGGGTATCGAGGGTTAATGAGCCAAGGCGGGTAAATGGAGTTAAGATACAGATGAGCCTTGATCGAACTGAATGGCAGAACAGGCTCGAGGGGCTGAATGGGCTCTGTTCCAAAGTTGCCAGCCTTAACTGTGCCATCAATGCAAGGCGTGGAACAAATGCCAGGCACTTCCCCATGAGGAAGGAGGAGAAATCAACTTCAAACATTGGTGTGCACCTCCTAGTGGCAGGGTTACATAGCAGTGTAGTCAAAGCCTTGCAGCACCACATGAAAACTGCTCACTGAGAGAGAGTGACGCACAGTGTGGAAGGAACAAATATATAGGAGTTTACAAATATAAAGGTACCTTCCGATTGCAATGACCCACTGAGCCTCCATTCGCTGATTGGACCAGTGCATCAATGTTTGTAAACCACACCGTTTTTTTTGTTTACTGCATGTTTAGAAACTGTCAAATTTCGATTAAACAATCTTCTAATCAGCTGTAATTTAATTAGCCACTTGTAATGTGGACTTTTTCTAACATTGCTTTCACAAGATTTACTGTAATCTTGAATGCTAATTACAAGGTGCTCTGTGGCTTTAAAGGGAAGCCTAGCATTGCTCTAGGGCACATTTTAATTTGAATGCCCTCAATGTACTAACTCTGACCTGTTACACGCTGCTCCCTAATCGCAATCAACTATTAATTTGAACCACATCTAAACTGTAGTCTCTGTTT